>NC_056741.1:1149680268-1149782768 GCF_019279795.1 Protopterus annectens | reverse complement strand
CATACAAAAATACTTCTGGTTGTCTGTCCTTTTAGGCCTCTAAAGATGTGTATGTATGCACTTTTGTACTTGCCGCTATGGGTTTATTTTTAAATGCATAAACCCTTGTTTTTTTTGTTGTCTTCATCTCATACCACTACTCAGAGGTGAAGTAGACAAAGGTTTCTTCATATGGTCACATGATCGACAGATTAGCCCCACATTACAAAAGATATCAGACTTGTTCTTTCGGCTTTTCCCGGTAAGGGTCACCACAGCGGAACTCCGATCCACTAATGATTGGCAGTAGATTTTTACGAAACGCCGAGGTGCCAGCTCGATGCCCAACCTTCAACAAAGGCATGCCCATTTATGCACGCATGTCTTTCGAACGCTACCCAACCGCGTGGAGGACATGCAGACTTCACACAGAAGGCACTCCCAAGCCCAGCCGAGAATCGAACGGGAAAACCTCTTGCTGTGAGGTAATAACACTACCACCGTGGCTACAAAAGATATCAGACTAAGTTGCATAAACAAAAAAGTGTTTAACAAGATTTGAAATTCTTTCAGGATAGCATGACTATGGAATTCTGGCAAAGATACACCAGAGTGAGTGTGCTTGTGTGTGCGTATGTATGTATGTATGTATGTATGTATGTACATACATACATATATATATATATATATATATATATATATATATATATATATATATATATATATACAGATATAGATATATATATATATATAGATATATATATATATATATATATGTGTGTGTGTGTTTGTATGTGTACACATATATATATATATAGATATAGATATATATATATATATATATATAAACACATATAGAGATAGAGAGATATATTATAGATAAATATATATATAGATATAGATATCTATATATATATATATATCTGTGTATATATATGTATGTATATATATGTATGTATATGTATATATATATATATATATATATATATAGAGAGAGAGAGAGAGATAGATTATATATATATATATATATATATATATATATATATATATATATATATATGCATCATAAAAAATATTAAATATGGATGGTGTAGATTAACTGTTTACCACCTCCCATAGTATGCTAGTTAAAAATGGAGTTCCTGGAGAAAAATACCTTAGACATGGGGAGAACATGAACATCTGTGTCCAGCAGCTAGTGTTAGATCAGGACCTAGCTGTTTGGCAGAAATCTGAAATCAGTGTGGTACCATCCCATATATCTGATGATAGAACACCCTGAAGAAGTCACCCTTTATTCTCCTCAGTAAATTTAAAGTGCTGTTGAAAGCTTTTATGTTCATGTGGTTCAGTTTGCATCTTTCAGGTTGTAGGTCTGATTTGCCAGTCACGTGGCCACATGTGACATTTGGCTATCTCACCTGTATAGGTTTGAAAGTAAAGGAAGAGCAGTAGTGGACTGTACCACTTAAGACCAGTAAACCAAGTGTTTGGATGTTTAATAGAAATACTGACCTTTTCCAGAAAGCATAGGAATTGGAAGTGGTTAAGGTTAGCCTTTGCTATCATTGTAGTGAATAAAAAGTATTAATTCGTTGGTAAGACCTGGTCGCAGGCACAGGTTTTCTTTCCAAAGAGGTTTCTATTATGTTGGGGTTGGCATAACATTGCATTTTATTCTGCTGTTCCTGTTTGCTATAATTGAAATGATAGTCTCAGGTTTTCTGTGTCCTCTGCCTTTTAGGTTTGGGATCATGTAGTGAGTGCATTTTTAAAGTTTCATGTAACACAGTAGTATAGATTATGTATACTTTATTTCCAGATTTAAATAGAAATGTAGGTGTGTGAGAATCTTGTGCTCAGCTGGTCGACTGCTGTTTTAATGTTTATAGTAACGGACACATTCTAGGAGCTTACATGTCACAGCAAGCCTCAACAGCATTTTCTCTGTTTAAGATTCAGTATTTAGTCATGTTTCCTGCAGTTTGTGAAGGTGAATTGAAATTCCACCTCAGCCCACCCACAAGCACATACATCAAACTGCAGAGCAGTTGCTATGAACGACTGCATTTCCACTGTTTTTGAGCAAGGTATTTGATGTCAGGAATTTCACTTTGTTGGGTGTGCAGTACTTACTGGCTTACACTTGCATGTATGCATTTATTTGTCTTGTTGGGAGTGTTGGGGGAGGTTTAAAGTATGTGATATGCTATTTATAATACTTCAAAACAGGAGTATGAACATTATATTGTAGTGATCATTGTAGATGGCACTTCTGTCAGTGGAAGCATGACACTGTTTGTTGTCCCCATTAAGATTTTTAGCTGTACATAAAGTAATGTTTCATCTGAGCATCTTCCTTTCTGCAGGTTTCCTCTACCTTCAACAGTGAAGAGCACAAAAAGAATGGAAATCAGCTGTAGAAGTAAAAGATGCAAGACCGCATCAGTGATGTGTATGTTAAAACAATCAAACAAAAAGACATGGTGTGGCAGGGAGGAGATTGAAAGAAAAGGAGACATAACCCCATTTTATTCCACCCTTCCCCCAACCTTTCCACATAGTCTTTGTAAATGTGGCTTCAGACATTGTGTGTAATCAAAAGGCATAGCTTTTATCTGCCCCTGGCTTTGCCTCATACTTTTGCCCTGTCCCTCTAAACTTTAGATCTTTTGACCAGTGCTCGGCTGTGGTGACCCCTAACCGGGATAACCCTAAAGGAGATGATGACTGAGGATTACAGACTGTCAGTAATGCCAGATGTAAGAGTTTTCATACTTGCTTACTGTTCAGAATATGCAAATTAATGTAAATCTTGTTGTAGTAACTTTGAAGTAAATTGGAGCAATATTTAAAATGTCCCTTATTTTTTTTTACTTTTTCACAGTTATTGTTGGTTTGTTTCCTGATTCCAGGGTCAGCCTTAGGTCAGGTGGCGCCCTTGGCAAAAGGGCTCTACAGTGCCCCCCCCCCCGCCCCCACACCACCTGGTGCCCCCATCCTGGTCTTTTTACACCATCTAGTGTACTGGAAAAGTGCCCCTGCTAGAGTGGCGCCGTAAACGGCTGCCTAGTTGGCCTATGCCTGACTCTGGAGCAAAGAAGCTGAAAGCTGTGTTAAGAGGCGCAGAGACTCTTATCTTTGTGCCTCAAAGGACATTTACTGCTATGGTTCTTTTTCAGGATTAATAATCCTAGAGAAATTTCATCTGTTTTGTTTACTAACATCTTGCGTCCAAAGAATTGTTTAGATGTTCTTTAACATAAACGTTGCACTTGATTTAGAAACAAAAATATTAAACATTTAGGCAACTTCGCCATCCTTATACTTGTATTCTTAGTTGAGAGCCTTTATTTAAGGGCACACACACCAGATATGGACTTATTTTTCCAATAGTCATTTCCATTTATAATAGCTGGTGATGAACTTTTACCCATAACCAATGCAACTTACCAGCGAAGGTAAAACAGCACAACTGATAGGTGCTGTGGTCATTTACCAGTCAAGTGAAGAAATACTCCCACCTGGATATAACATCCTCTGCAAGGAAAGAATATCCAGAAAAGGAGGAGGAGTGGCACTGATGTATAAACGTCACCTCAATATCCAAATTCTCACCCAGTCAGCTCCCCAGCTTGACAAGGAAGAAATCCTCTGTTACCCTAAAATTAAATCCTAAGAAAGCAGTCACCTTAATAGGCTGCTACTTCCCTCCAGGCCAAAATATTACCCCCCCCCCCTTGAAAACCTATTAAACTGGGCCAATCTCTCCCTACCCCAAGAAACCATCATACTCGGTGACTTTTAACATCAACTGGCTATCCTGCAATAGTAAACCCCCAGCACTCCACCTAGATCTCCATGGCTTCTCACAGCTTATACAGTCCCCAACCAGGATAAATAAAAACCCCAGTAATCACACCATTCTTGATTGGGCCCTAGTCAAAAAAGATCCTCACTCTTACCTGGCAGGCTCCTTATCTGACTCACTAAGTGACCAGTCCCCAACCTTCCTACTAAAACACCACATAAATAGCAGCAAACCCATTGTCCACCGACACATTCGCTACAAAGCTAAATTCAACTCCAGCTCCATCACCATCTCCCTACAAAAAATAAACTGGCCACCCCTAAAATACCTCAACCTTGATGAAGCAGTCCACTACTTTAACAGCACTTTCCTCAACATCCTTAACTCCCATGCCCCCCCAAAGATGCATCAAAATCCGAACTAAAAAATCCCCCTGGCTACAAAAAACACCAAAAACATTATGAAATCCAGGGATAAAATATAGGAACAATGGCGCACAACCAAAAACCCCTCATATAGGCAACTATTCCTTGAACTACGTAACAAAGTAAAAAAGCAAGTAAAAGTAGACAAAGCCGTTTTCTATCCAACATCCCTAAACTCCTCCCAAAACAGCCCAAAGCAATTCTGTACCACAATTAACTCTATCCTCCGCCCAGGGAAGGTAAATACCCCCATACCAACCACCCCTCTCTCCACCTGTAGCATAGCTGACTCTTTCAACAAACATTTTACCGAAACCATTCTATCCCTAACTAAAAAAACACTTCCCTACATCGACACCCCCCGCACCCAAACCAACTCCACCCCTCCCTCCCTTCTTCCTTTCCACAGCACCCACCTCCAACATAAAAAAATTACTGACAAAACTTTAAACCCACAAGACTAGCAGCTGACAACCTGCCCACAGAATACCTAAAAATAGCAGCTGATGTTTTAGCTTATCCCATCTCCATATTAATCAACCGCTCCATAACTGAGTCCTATGTGCCAATCTTATGGAAAATATCCCACAGCGTACCCCAACACAAAGGCGGCCCCTCAACAGACATCTCCAACTACTGCCCCATTGCCATCCTCTCGCCTCTCTCCAAGATACTCGAAAAATGTATCAACTCACAGATCTCCAATTACCTCCTAGACAATAATCTCCTCTCCTACACACAGCATGGTTTCAGACCACACCATAGCACTACAACTGCTCTGCTCTCCTTCACTAACACCATTCTCCAACATAAAAACAGTGGCCTTTTCTCCTCTGCTGTATTACTTGACCTATCGAAGGCTTTTGATATTGTATCACATGATCTTCTACTGTCTGCACTCTCCAACCTCTCCTTTTCCATACCTGCCATTAATTGGTTCCACAGCTATCTACACGGCTGCCAGCAGTCAGTTGTCTGGCACAACGATCTATCCCCTTGCCTCCCTGTTACTCGCTATTCGAAGCGCTATTCTCCTACTCCGTATCCAAAATCTGGAACTGCCTTCCCACTGCCATAACTACCCTTCCTTTCAGCAGTCTCTTCAAAAATGCTCTTAAAGCACACCTAAAATCTCACTGGCTATGTCCTTGTCCATACCCCAGCTAACCCCCCCCCCTTCTCATGTACCACTAATTAGCTGCCAGCTCTACTATTAGCTGTCAACAGGTTATCAGTATTTCATTACTATTTCATATCCTTTAACTAGCAGATGATTGCAGTACAATGTTTACTCTCTTCTCTATGTGAGAAATTAATACTACTAGGCAAATGTCTTTCACCTTACATTATTATACTCTGACGTGTCACCTGTCAGACTGTGTCTTTGCTATAAATACGCTGTTTTTTTCCCTCTGAAATGCTAGATTATACTCTTATGTGAAATTTTACTTGTCTGAATATATGGAGCCTTCCTTGTGATATACTGTGACATATAGGTCATTTCTGCTGTTGAACTGTGTCTTTACTATAATTATACTATTTCTTTTTTCATCCGATATGCTAGATTGTACTCTTGTATTATATAAATCTCGTATGTCTGAGTATCTGGAGTTTTTCTCTCCGGGCCTCTGCTGAAAATGGGCATATACCCAGTCGGACTTTCCCAGTTAACAAATGTAAAATAAATACATTTACTATTTTTTTATATGAATGAGCACTGTAAAATGAAATGCCTTTCCAGTTTCTCTGTTATCTAAAGGCTTTCTTTAAGCTAAAATCTTTTACAGTTCAGAAGTGGAGCCATCATTTGGTCCTACTGCACACCCAAGTCCTGTACAGTTAATTTTTTCCTCTGTGCCTAGTGACTGTCAGCAACACTCCACAATGTTATTGAGGCCATTCACATTCCCCCTGCATATAGTTCCAGGCCTGGACACAAAATTTGATCATAGGGGATTGTCATCCACGCAGCAGTGATGATAGTTGTAACCTCATTCACATCTAGTGAAGCGAGCAATGAGGGCATTTCTAATGAAGTCTTAATCCTGGCCCTGGTGGCTTATTTGAGTGTCCATTGCACTGCTAAAGACTGTGCATACGAGTGTTCCCACCCACAAACCCTGAATTCTACTGTCACTGGTGTAATAAGTCATGCCCATGTCCCTGATTAACAGCTGTAACTTCAATTCCTGCATGCCTCCACTTACATGTGGTGAAATGGCCAATTTGACAACTATGTCCTCCACACTACAGGGTAGGTAAGCTGGCATTAGTGACTCGCTTCTACTCCATGCCCTGGCCAAGTCTTCTAGGCCTGAACCACTGTCCAAACTCTGGTCATTTGGGTTGTAGCCAGGGTTTTCTAGCTTTACTGCAGAGTTGGGCGTGTCATCTTTAGGTCAAGCCGCATTATTTTGGCATCAAAACCTTGTCACAGGTAGAAGTTTTCTTTCCACATTTAGGGAAATTGTGGTTTGTTTACTTATTGGCTGTTTGTGGTTAGGAAGTAGTAGTAACTTTGTGAATTTTCTGCCAATGTTTTAATCTTGGCAAGATTGCTTTTTTGCTGTCTGCTAAACAGATGTTCTTTGTGTTGATAATTGTAGTTTGCCGTGATGTGTTTAGCAAGTTATATAACCCAGTGAGTGTGGATAACAAGTTTTAAGGGAGAGTATAAATTGCTTCCTGTTGTACCTCTTGGCAGACATTGGTACATGTTGGGGTGTGTCAGTGTCTGTGTATATATACAGTGGATATAAAAAGTGTACACACCCCTGTTAAAATGCCAGGTTTTTGTGATGTAAATAATTTCAAAACTGTTCTCACATTTAATGTGACCTGTAACCTGTACAATTCAATTGAAAAACAAATCTGTTAGGGGGAAAAATATAAAGTATAATAAGCTGGTTCCATAAGTGTGCACGCCCTTAAACTAATACATTGTTAAAGCACCTTTTGATTTAATTACAGCATTCAGTCTTTAGTAGAAGTCTATCAGCATGGAGCATCTTGACTTGGCAGTACTTGCCCACTCTTCTTTGCAAAAGTGCTCCAAGTCTGTCCGATTGCAAGGTCATCTCTTGTGCACAGCCTTCAGGTCACCCCACAGATTTTGTATTGGATTTAGATCTGGGCTTTGACTGGGCCATTCCAAAACTTTAATTTTCTTCAGGTGAAGCCATTATTTTGTTGATTTGGATGTATGCTTAGGGTCATTGTCGTGTTGAAAGGTGAAATTCTTCATCTTCAGCTTTCTAGCAGATGCCTGAAGGTTTTGGGCCAAAAATGTCTGGTATTTGGAACTGTTCATAATTCCCTTCACCTTGGCTAAAGCCCCAGTCCCAGCTGAAGAAAAGCAACCCCAAACCATGATGCTGCCACCACCATGCTTCACCGTGGAAATGGTGTACATTTGGTGATGCAAAGTGTTTTTGCGCCAAACATACCTTTTGGAATTGTGGCCAAAAAGGTCAACCTTGGTCTAATCATTTTCCACATGCTTTTGGGAGACTTGATGTATTGTTTTGCAAATTTTAGCTGGGCCTGGATGTTTTTGTGTGTAAGGAAAGGCTTCCGTCTTGCAACCCTACCTCATAGGCAAGACATATGGAGAATACGGGAGATTGTTGTCACATGCAGTACACAACCAGTACTTGCCAGAAATTCCTGCAGCTCCTTCAGTGTTGCTGTAGGTCTCTTGGCAGCCTCCCTGACCAGTTTTCGTCTGGTCTTTTCATCAATTTTGGAGGGACGTCCAGTTCTTTGGAACATCACTCTTGTCCCATATTTCTCCACTTTTTGATGACTGTCTTCACTGTGTTCCATGGTATATCCATTGCTGTGGAAATTTTTTTGTACCCTTCTCCTGACTGATACCGTTCAACAATGAGATCCCTTTGATGCTTTGTAAGCTCTCTGAGAACCATGGCATGTTATGTAGTCCAATCTCACCTCCATTCTTACCTGTGGGTTCGGAGCTGATTGTTGGCTCTGACTCGGCCATACTTTCTAGCTCAAAGTCTTTCTATTGGCTGAGCTAAGATGGTATCCCATGCTGCACTGCTCTCTATCCCCAGATCTCGTTTGCTGCTCGTGTAGCTCAGACGTGGTCTTGCTCTTGGCTGTGGCTAAGTACCCTTTTTTTATATCAGAAGTTTTTTTGCAAAGAAAAAAGCTATTTTAATAGCTTTTGTGTGTGTTCTTGACTGTATTGTGGAAAAGTTGTGTGTTGTTTTATAGCGTATTCTATGGTATCCCACTAGCTGTTTCCAACGGGCTACGCCCGTTTCATTTAGAGGACCTAGTCTGTCCCTTGCTTTCCTTGTGTGCTAAATCCTTCCCTTGGACGAAAACCATTTAAATTAGAGGAATTAGTCCTCCCCACTTGTATTTGTGTCTAAGGATCATTTGAGTTAGAGGTCTTTGTGGTGTTCTGTCTGTTTGGCTTGTTCCCGCACTTGTGGCTGTTTGACCGTTGGTCTAATTTTTAGTTAGTTACTTGCTGTTTGTGGTAACTATGTCCAAAGATACTAAGGAGCATAAGCCCTTGGGCTTCAAGAAGTGCTCCAAGTGCAGTTATAAGATGTCCGTCACTGATGAACACTCTTTGTGTGTACTGTCTGGGAGCGATTCATCTGCAGGAATCGTGTTGTTTTTGTCATGCCTTTAGCCCGCTTGTTCGTCAGGAAAGGAAGAAAAAATTGATTTTGAAGGGACTTCTGAAACCCTTCTTCGAGGAGGGTCTGGAGAGTGCTTCCAGCTCTAAGGCAAAATCTTCCGAGGCAAAAAAGCGATCCCCGGCTCCATCAGTATCCTCGGAGCCGCCGGAGAAAATAGCAAAATCTTCATCGACATCCTCGGCTCCATAGTCCTCTGGGCCGCAGGAAGTGTCAGTGGTTATGGAACCTGCTTTGACTACAATTTTCTTGGAGCCTGTTCGGAGCCGGTCACCTAGCATTAGGCCGGTATCTCCTCGCAGGTCTCCTTCAGAGAGGAGGTCTCGATCTCCTTCCCTATCCTCCAAATCTTCCAGGACCTTATCAGATGTGGACATAGATAGAGTGGTGCAGAGACTTCTTCAGTCACTGGTACTGGCTAAATTGTTCTCGGCTGTGACCCAGTCGTCTCCGGAGCCGGTCCATCAACCTACATCGATACTTGCTCCTCAGAGCACATCTCAGCTTTTGGAGCCAGAGTGCTCAGCTCCGTGTGATGTCCCTAGGTTGCCCCTCCTGGCTTATCGGTTCCAACGTCAGCTCCCACCCCGTCGGCGCCGTCCACAGGGTTCAGGACTCAGGATTCATTGGTCGGACATGAGGGAGAGGCTTTGGGACACCTCTCGGCTCCTAGTCTCCTCTCGGTGCTTCAGCGTGGGGAAGCCTGACTCCTGTCTCTGCTTTGGAGACTGTTCGTTCTTCGGATCCGGGAGGACCAGCCTTCGAGGCCATGCGGAGCACACTGGCCAGGTTGTCAGCGGCATCATACGGGTCGGTCACTCTGTCCCCTACAACACCAGTGCAGGTTTCTGATCACCATCTATCTCTGGACAGCGGAGCCCCAAGGCCTCGAGGTACCCCCATGAGTGGCCCCATATTTCTGAGGGCCCTTCAGAGGTTTTGCCTGAGGAGCCACCCAGAAAGAAAACGTGCAAGAGGAAGCACATAGATTCCCAGGATGAGTCTCTCACATCAGACGCCGACCACAAGGAATCAGAGGGGTCCCCTAAGTCATCCTCTGAGGAAGTTTCTTTCTCTGACATCCTAGAGATTTTGAAGCAAAGAGGTGACTGGCCATCCAAAGTCCCTTCCAAAGAGGAGTCTTGTCTTCCTGAAGGCCTTTGGTGCTCAGCCCTCCCCCTCCTGGGTATCTCTACCCTTCGAGCTTCTGGATTTGGTTTGTCGAAGGATGTGGGAAACCCCTGATTCTGTGGAACCATTCCCTAGGAGACGCAATAAATTTTTGTCTGCCCCTCCTGATAAGAAATTTCTATCCAAGGGAGTCCCTGTGGATGCCATGGTGGTGGCAGCTGCCACCCAGAAGGAATTAGCTGAGACTTCTTCCACCGTCCATCCCCCTAACAAGGAGTCTAGGACCATGGACCGGTACGGGAAGCGTACGTTTTCTTCAGCGACCTTTACCGTACAGTCACTGAATTACTTATCACACTTTACACGGCTCCAGAGAGATCTCCTAAAGGAGCTTGGAGATGCTCTCATGGGCAACATTTCTGAGGTGGTGGTCCAGAAGGTCAACGCTCAGATGTCTACCCTCAATTCTATTGTGAACTCCTCCATGAGGCTGATCTCCTACGCAGCCGAGGGAGCGAGTAGGGCAGCAAGTTCAGGAGTTGCTCTTAGGAGGCAGGCCTGGATGCGCCTTTGTCATTAGCAGAGGCCTTCAAGTCTTCATTCACTGACGCCCCGTTTGATGGTTCCTCTTTGTTCAGAACCAAGGTGAAAGACACTCTCACTAGGTGCAAGCAAGAGGGGAAAACTCTGTCTGCCGTAGGAGTCTGTTTTGCCTTCCCTCTAGGCCTTCTCCTAAGGCCCAGAGGGGTGGCAAAATGTGGTTCAAGAAATCAGAGGTTTTTTCCTGGTGCACAAGGTGAGCCCCCCTCCAGAGGCAGGGGAGGGAGTGGTTATTCAGGAAGACTGCACTCTAGGGGCAGAGGAGGCCCTCTCAACTCAGGAGACCGCGATTCCTTTCGTGCTTCTCCCTACCGCCACTCCTGATGGGAGGCCCGACTGTGCATTTCCGGTGCCAGTCGGGGGGTTGAATCTCGTTATACCCGGAGGCCTGGCAAGATATCACCCAGGACCAATGGGTTCTATGAATAATTTCGGGAGGATATGTCATTCCCTTCTCATCAAATCCCCCTCCAATCAAGAAAATCCTGGATGTTCCACCCAGTCAAAGGGATTACGCAGCTTCAGAAGTTTCAAAGCTGCTAGAAAAAGGAGCCATCCAACATGTCCCCTCAGACCAGATCGGATTTTGGATCTCAGCCGATTGAACACCCATGTGCAAACGTCCAAGTTCCGAATGGTCACGTTGCAGTCTATTCTCCCATTGTTGGGAAAAGAAGTGTGGATGTGCTCCATCAACCTCAAGGATGCTTACTACCACATAAAGATGGACAGGGCATCCAGAAGTCACCTACGCTTCCGGGTGGGAGCCAGTCACTTTCAGTTTCGAGCCCTGCCCTTTGGTCTCACCACAGCCCCCAGGATGTTTACCAAATGCATGGCAGTGGTGACTGCTCACTTGAGATGTCAGGGTTTCCAAGTGTTTCCATACCTGGATGACTGGCTCCTTACTGCCAACACCAGGCATCTACTACTTCAGACCAGGAACGCTACTATCAACCTATGTTAACAGTTGGGCATCACCTTGAACTGGGAAAAATCTGCCTTGCTGCCATCACAGCGTGTCACTTTTATAGGCGCCGAATTAGACACCATCCTCATGCGGGCGTTTCTACCACAGGAAAGAATCAGTCCTACAACAACAGGTTTACGCCTTGCTCCCTCTGGGAAGAGTGAGGGCAAGATGGGTCCTCCAATTGTTGGGGACAATGGCTGCTACGATTATGTTAGTCCCTCTGGCAAGGTTACATATGAGGCTCTTTCAGTGGCTACTCTTCGCCCAGTGTTCTCTTCAACGTCTTCCACTTTCTCACCCTATTCTACTCACAGACAGGTGCAAACAGGTTCTCAGTTGGTGGCTTCACACCGACAACCTCAGTGCAGAAAAGCCCTTCGTTCCTTCACCCCCGATTGCCACAGTGACCACGGATGCCTTCCAGATTGGGGGGGCATTATCTAGGCAGGACAGTCCATGGCACGTGGCAGGAGCACAAGATGCATCTGCATATCAATGTCCTGGAGATGAGAGCTGTGCTACTAGCGTTGCAAGCACTTCAGAGTTTTCTTCCTCTCGGGACTATTGCAATCCACTCAGACAATGTCATTGGTGTGGTATCTGAACAAACAGGGAGGAACCAAGTCATATCCCCTTTGCAGAGAGGCCATGCGAGTGTGACAATGGGCAGTGTCTTCCCAACTTTTTCTGGTAGCAACGCACATTCCGGGGAAGTCCAAGGTGATCACAGATAGGCTAAGCAGAGCTATTCTGATGCCTCACAAGTGGTCCCTGAACTGTCAAGTTGCGGAGCAGATCTTCTGCAGGTGGGGTCAGCCTTGCTGCAACCTTTTTGTCAGTCCCCTCAGTGCCAAATGCAGCAGCTACTTCACCCTTATCTCCCCTCAGGGGGAGTCACCCAGGGATGCTGTAGTCCACGATTGGCCCTCCAGTCTACTATATGCCTTCCCTCCAGTTCCCTTGCTGTCAAAGGTTATTCAGAAAGCGCAATCCTTGGGAAGCAAAATGATTCCGATTGCCTCACACTGGCCTCATCAAATTTGGTTCCCCTTTCTCCATCCCTATCTCATGGACGCTCCTTGGATTCTGGGCCCACAACCAGACTTGCTGACTCGCATGTCAAGGCAGCTCCATCCCTCTCTTCGGACTCTCCGGTTGACAGCCTGGCTACTCCACTTCCGTCATTAGTTAGGCTTCACCAATTTTCGCCGGAGGTGGTTCATATTCTATCTTCCTCTCATAAGCCTTCGACTAGGAAGATTTATTACAGCAAATGGAAGAGGTTTTCAATCTGGGCACACGCCAAAAAGATTGACCCTTACACAGCTCCAATTTAGTCTGTATTGGAGTTCCTGTCTATGCTTTTTAACCAAGGTTCAGTGGCTGCAACCATTCAAGTCCAGTTGGTGGCGATTTCTACCTTTTATGTCGCAGACGAACCTAGCCAAATGGCACATAGACTCTGTAAGGCTTTCCTGAAGAGCACTTTGTTGCTTTGTCCTCCGGTCTCAAAACCTGTTATGCCTTGGGACTTAAACTTTGTTCTACAGGGTCTTACTTCACCCCCCTTTGAGCCTGCAGCCACTTGTGATTTAAAATTCTTAACTTGGAAGACTGTCTTTTTGGTAGCCATCACGTCAGCAAGACGCATTTTGGAACTTCAAGCTTTATCAAACCCCCTTATTTGATTTTTCATAAGGACAGGGTTTTTCTCAGACCGAATCCCTCCTTTCTTCCCAAAGTAGCGTCAGTTAGTAACCTTAACCAATCTATTGAATTGCCAGTGGTTTTTCCTCAGTTCTCAAACAAGGCAGAATTCAAATTTCATCAGTTGGATGTGCACAGACAATTATGTTTTTATTTGCACAGAACGAAAGACCTCAGAAAATCTGATCAGTTGTTTGTTTCATTTTCGGAAAACAGAATTGGGTCTCCTGTTTCCAAAGTCACTTTGTCCAGGTGGATTTCCAGTTGTATTTCTTTCATTTGTACTTCAGGGGGAAGAGATTTATCGTTCCGAGTGAAGGCTCACTCTACGCAGTCTGTATCTATATCTACAGCTTTTCAGGCCAGATTGTCTATGGATGATATTTGTGGTGCGGCTACTTGGGCATCTCCTCGCACCTTTATTATTCATTACAAGTTAGATGTGGTATCTAGAGGCAGGTCTTCCTTTGGTTCCACAGTGCTCAGGAGTATTTTCCACTGAGCCTCCCAGAATTTAGGTGCTGGGGACGCTGTCCCACGGGTAAGAATGTAGGCGAGATTGGACTACATAACATCAAGAAGTTATGTACTCACTATAACGTTTGATGCATGTAGTCCATCTCTCCTCACATTCTTACTTACCCCCCCACATTCCCCCATCCTGGAGGGTCTGGAGGTTAGGCCTGGTTCAGAGTTCCCTTCATTCTTGGTTTGTTTTTCCTTTCCTTAGGTGTTATGCATGGAGAATGAGTGCTGGTGCTCGCAGCAAACTAGATCTGGGGATAGAGAGCAGTGCAGCATGGGATACCATCTTAGTCCAGCCAATAGAAAGACTTCGAGCTAAAGAGTATGGCCGAGTCGGAGCCGACATTCGGCTCCGAACCCACAGGTAAGAATGTGAGGCGAGATGGAATACGTACATCGAACGTTATGGTGAGTAAATAACTTCTTGTTTTGCAGTAGCAGACAACTGAGTAAATGTCAGGAAAATCTTGCTAGGACAGCTGAACTTTATTTGGGGTTAATCAGTCTCTTTAATTGATGGCAGGTGTGTATCTAAGAAGACTGAATGCTGAAATTAAAGCAAAAGGTGCTTCAACAAAGTATTAGTTTAAGGGTGTGCTTACTTATGCAACCAGCTTATTCTGTGTTTTTTTTCCCCCTAACAGATGTGTTTCTTTTTCAATTGAGTTATACAGGTTATAGGTCACATTAAAGTTGGGAAAAGTTTTGAAATGATTTATTGTGGTCTCATTTTTATATCACAAAAACCTGACATTTTAATAGGGGTGTGTGCGCTTTTTATATCCACTGTACATGCATTGAGCCTGTTGGTGAACTGTTTGCCAGAAAAAAAAATACATTCCATTGTAGGGAAATATGACTGCCCCTTGCATATATTCTTTTACACTGGCTAATTGCTTGTAATACTGGTTAGTTTAAGACTCATAGGAGTTGTGGTTCTGGAGTTAGTAATATGGGTGGCAAAAAGTTGATTATGTAAAAGCATATGATAACCTTTTAGTTCTAGTTTTGTTAAGTGAGAAGATAACCAGGTTTTATGGGAATGAGTCAGATGTGTCCCACTTCTGATCCTTTTTTTTTTTTTTTTTTTTTTTTTTTTTTTTTTTTTTTTTTTTGTAGATGTTAAGTTGTCAATCTCGCCTTCATTCTTGCTGGATGGGTTCGGAGCCGATCCTCTGCTCCGACTCGGCACTTGCTTTAGCTTGAGAACTCCTTTTACCAGCTCGAGGCAACCCTATATCCCATGATGCAAGGCGGAACTACCTCAGATCTCGTTTGCCGCTTAGCGAAAGAGGTCTCCTTTGCCAGCTGAGGTAAGTGATTTTCTTGTTAAAAGAGAAAAGCTTAGTTAGGGTTTTATTTTCCCCTTGTATCCATTTTTATAGTCTGTAGTGAGTTACAGCCCACCCTATTCCCTTGTTTTTTCAAACTTTTTATTACCTTTAGTGTAAAGTTTTAGTTAGGCCTAAACCCCATTGGTTAATCTCTTCCTGTGTTGTGTGTTAGGGGATTAATTTTGTGTGTTTGTTGGGGTTTGTGTGTGTGACTTCCTCCTAGGATTATGTCTAGGGAAGGCAAGGTCTCAGGCTTCAAGAAGTGACTCGTGCTGTCAGAAAATGTCTCTGACAGACGGTCACACTTCTTGTGTTTATTGCCTGGGGCCTTTGCACCTGCAGGACTCCTGTGCTTTGTGTCACTCCTTTAGCCAGAGAGTCCTGCAGGAAAGGAGGAATAAGCTTATCCTCCGTGGCTTACTTAAGCCAGAAGGTTCTCCCTCTAAAGCAGGGTCTGGGAAACCTTCTAAGCCACCGAAGGCTCAGGCTTCAGTATCCAAGCCTCCTCCGGTGGCTCCGGCTCCGTCGGAGCCGAGATCGGCTCCGGCTGGAACCGATGTATCTACCTTAAAAGTAGTGGGTTCGGCACCGGCTGGTTCCGATACCTTGTCTACTGTGGCCTTGTCGGCTCCGGCTGGAGCCGACACCTTATCCAGCATCAGAGCCGAGAAACCTTCGGCTCCATCTGGAATTCAGGGGACTTCGGCTCCGATGACTTCGTCCCGAAAGAGATCTCGGTCCCCCTCGTTACTGAGTATCCACTCGGCTCCGGGGTCTCCTCTTTTGTCGGAGCGGAGCCATCGGAGCCAATCTTCGAGATCTTCCAGGCTGTCTGACCACGACTTAGAGAGGGTGGTAAGCAGGCTGTTGGGCACTGGCCCAAATGCTCCATAGCCCATCTCAACAGACTTCGGCTATAGCCTCACCCCTTGAACTTTATCCTCCGACTCCACACCAGAGTTCGGAGCCGGAGCTTCTCGGGACAGCGACTGTTTCGGTGCCGGAGCCGATACATCCTTCGGCTCCGTCGTCCTCGGCTCCGATCTCCTCCTTGAGGCCTTCCTTGGAGGGATCCGGTCGTCGGGTTTCCCTTGTCGGCTCCGAGGGGGCTAGTGGCATCGGACCCATGTCCGACCCCGCTCTCCCTCTCGGGGCTTCGGCTTTGGTAAGCTCGGCGCCGACATCGGCCTCGGAGCCTTCCCTCTCAGTGGAGCCGGGAATTCCTGTTTCCTCGGAGCGGGGATATTCCGGTCTCCCGGGGAGGGGAGCCTTTGAGGTGATGAGGAGTGTCCTGGCCTCTGAGCCTGGTCAACTGTCCATCCCTCTAGCTCCTCCCTCATCAGTGCCTGTAGATGCCTCTTGCCAGCCTCTTGCTCTCAGGCCCAGGGATCCATCGCCCCAGGTTTCCCCATTGGGAATTTCCTCCTCTTCCGAAGTTTCTCCTGATCCAGCAGGTGAACCCCCTCGGAAGAGGACGTGTAAGAGGAAACACACAGACTCCCCCGAGTCTACTACATCGGATACCGACTTAGATGAGTCGGAGGGTTCCCCACGATCCCCCTCTGAGGATGTCTCCTTTTCAGACATCCTTGAGCTCCTTAAACAGAGGGGGAATTGGCCATCCATTGATCCCTCCGAGGATGAGTCGGTATACCTGGAGGCTTTGGATCCCGACCCTCCACCTCCTGGGTGTCTCCGCCTTTCGACCCACTTATGCAGGTAGTGGCTCGGAAGGCGTGGGCGGCTCCAGATTCTGTGGAACCTGTCCCCAGGAGACCATCCAAATTCATCACGGCCCCTACGGACAAACAGTTCCTTTCCAAGGGTGTCTCTGTGGATGCTATGGTGGTGGCGGCCACTAAGAAGGAACTGGCGGATCCTTCAGTACCTGTCCATCCTCCTAACAAGGATTCTAGGACCATGGACAGGTATGGAAAGCGGATGTTTTCTTCAGCGACCTTTGCTAATAGTTCGCTGAACTACCTTTGTCACTTCACCAGGCTTCAACGAGATATTCTCAAAGAAGTGGGTGAAGTAGTCCAGGATCCTTCTGCTGCTGGGGCTCAGGAAAAGATTGCCTCGCAGCTTGCAATCCTGAATTCCATATCTAACTCCTCCATGCGGCTCATATCCTATGCGGCCGATGGAGCGAGCAGGGCCGCAGGCACAGGAGTTGCTCTTAGACGCCAAGCCTGGATGCGGCTTTGTAATTTTGCGGACCCCTTTAAGGCGTCCTTCACTAATATCCCCTTTGATGGTTCGGCTTTGTTTGGACCTCAGGTGAAGGATACCTTGACCAGGTGTGAGCAGGACGGTAAAACTCTTTCTGCCGTTGGAGTCCAGTTTTCCACTCCTTCTAGACCATATCCCAAGGGTCAGAAGGGGGGGAAGATGTGGTTCCGTAAAACCCAAGGAGCTACACCGGACGCACGTGGTCAGTTTACCCCCAGAGGCAGAGGGGGAAACAATAATAGACGCCGCCCTAGAGGCAGGGGGGGTTCTCAGAACCAGGGCAACAGGGAGTCTCTTCCTGAGAAGCCCTTTCAGCATCCCTGAGGTGTTGCCCGACTGTCCACCCTTGGAGGCAGTCAGGGGAAGGATTTCACTGTACCCAGTAGCCTGGCAATCCCTATCACAAGAGATGTGGGTACAGTCGATCATATCCGAGGGTTACAAAATCCCCTTTGAAAGGTTTCCCGTACCTCTACAATCCCTTCCAGACATCTCACCCGGTCAAAGGGATTTGGCAGAACAGGTTGTTTCAAAGCTCCTAGAAAAAAGAGCCGTCCAGACTGTGCCGGCAGACCAGGTAGGATCCGGCGTCTACTCGAGATTCTTTTTGGTCCCCAAAAGGACGGGAGATTGGAGACCAATATTAGACCTGAGCAATCTAAACAGATTTGTCAAGAAGGCAAGATTCCGGATGGTCACGCTTCAGTCCATTCTGCCCTTTCTGGGCAAGGACTACTGGATGTGCTCTATAGACCTTCAGGATGCGTACTATCACATAAAAATTCACAGACGCTCCAGAAGGTTTCTCCGCTTTCGGCTAGGGACCAGTCATTATCAATTCAGAGCACTGCCCTTTGGCCTCACTTCAGCCCCCAGAGTGTTTACCAAATGCATGGCAGTGGTCACAGCTCATCTGAGACGTCAAGGATTCCAGGTGTTTCCCTACTTGGACGACTGGCTCCTCTCCGCCACCACCAAGTGTCAGCTTCTTCAGTCCAGAGACTACACTCTACAGCTTTGCAGGAGTTTGGGAATTTCAGTAAATTTCGAAAAATCTTCTCTGCTGCCTTCTATCACCTTTATAGGCGCAGAATTAAACACCGTCAAAATGTTAGCCAAACTAACAGATCAAAGAATTCTGGACATCCAAAAATTCGTTCGGATTCTATTGCAGAGCAACAAGATCAAAGCCAGATTTATACTGAAGGTTCTAGGTCTTATGGCTGCGGCCATTGTTCTTCTACCACTGGCTCGCTTCCACATGCGTCTTCTGCAGTGGATGCTATTCACGCAGTGGTCGTACCACAGTCTTCCGATGAGGCACGAAATCTTAGTCACACAGTCGTGCAGAGCTCATCTGAATTGGTGGATATCTTCCCCTCTTCTTCATCAAGGCCGACCATTTATTCCCCTCCTCCAGTTGCCACAGTCACTACGGATGCCTCTCTGATCGGGTGGGGGTATTATCAGGGCAGGATGGTCCACGGGACGTGGCAACCCATAGAATACCATCTGCACATAAATGTCCTGGAGATGAGAGCAGTGCTTTTAACGTTGCAAGCCCTCAACGACTTTCTTCCCACGGGGACTATTGCAGTACAAACGGACAACATGTCCGTGGTCTGGTACATCAACAAGCAGGGCGGGACCAGGTCCTATCCGTTATGTCGAGAAGCTCTCAGACTTTGGCAATGGGCGATCTCCTCTCATCGGTTTCTGATAGCAACGCACATCCCCGGCAGGTCCAACCTATTGGCGGACAGGCTGAGCAGATCCATTCTGATGCCTCACGAGTGGTCTCTCAATCAATCTGTAGTGGATCAGATTTTTCTGAAGTGGGGCACTCCTTGTTGCGATCTTTTTGCTACTCCTCAAAACAACAAGTGCCCCGATTTTTTCACTCTTTCCCCTTCCAGGCCAACCCCTGAGAGACTCTCTAACCCAGGATTGGCCCCGGGGACTTCTGTACGCTTTTCCTCCCTTTCCCTTGATTCCACAAGTCATTCAGAAAGCCACCGTTTTGAGGGCCAAGTTGATCCTCATTGCCCCATATTGGCCTCGACAAATTTGGTTTCCGTCTCTGCATCGTCACCTTCTGGTGCAGCCCTGGCATCTGGACCCAGTTCGGATCTCTTGATCCACCAGTCGGGTCAGCAGCACCGGGCCATTCATTCTCTCAACCTCACTGCTTGGTTGCTCCACTTCCTTCCCTAGCCAGGCTACCGATGATTTCTGACTCAGTCAGAGACATCTTAGTGTCTTCTTTAAAGTCGTCCACTAGGACTGTTTATGCTAGCAAGTGGCGACGTTTTTCTATTTGGGCAAATTCCAGAAATATTGATCCCTTTACTGCTCCTGTACATTCTGTTTTAGATTTCCTGGCGGAGGTTTTTCATTCAGGATCCTCGTCATCTCCAGTCAAAGTACAACTGGCGGCTATTTCCAAGTATCATGTTGGCTTGCATGACAATAACATTATGTCTCATAGATTATGCAAGGCCTTTCTGAGAGGAGTTTTTCTCCTAAAGCCGCCTATAAAGCATCCTCCTCCGCAATGGGATCTAAACTTAATGTTGGCATCCTTGATACACCTCCCTTCGAACCGTCTGCTTCATGTTCTTTGAAGTTATTGACCTGGAAAACTATATTTTTACTGGCTGTCACTTCTGCAAGAAGGGTTTCCGAGATTCAAGCTCTCTGCATTTGTTCCCCTTATTTGGTTTTTCATAAGGACAGGGTATCATTAAGAACGAACCCTTCCTTTCTCCACAAAGTTGTGTCTCAAACCAATATTAACCAATCTATAGATCTACCAGTCTTTTTCCCAAACTATTCCGACAGAGCTGAACAGAAACTGCATTTTTTGGATGTCCATAGTCAGCTCAGGTACTATTTGCATAAAACTAAACAATTCAGGAAATCGGACCAATTATTTGTCTCCTATGCAGAAAACAGGATAGTTCTTCCAGTTTCTAAAGTGACCTTATCCAGATGGTTGACTTCCACCATTTCCTATGTGTACTCTCTCAGAGGCAAACAGCTATCTTCTAAACCAAAAGCACACTCAACCAGGAGTCTATCCACTTCTGCAGCCTTTCAGGATAGACTACCCATTGATACCATTTGTGCAGCAGCTACTTGGGCCACGCCTCATACCTTTGTCTCTCATTACAAGTTGGACTTGGCCTCCAGAGATAGGGCCAGTTTTGGTTCCACAGTTCTCAAGAGTCTGTTCCATTGAGCCACCCGGGATACAGGTGCTAGGGACGCGGTCCCATCCAGCAAGAATGAAGGCGAGATTGACAACTTAACATTTAGAAGTTATGTACCTACCATAACATTCCATGTTAGTTGTCTTCTCTCGCTCTCTTTCTTGCGTCCCTCCCTCCTTCCCCCTGGCCTGGACAGATCTTGAAGAGTTCCTATTAGGTTGTTTTCCTCCTGAGCCTTTATATGAGGACTTCTATTATGAACTTGTGTTCCTAATTATGTTAGGATACTCTTTAGCAGGGTAGGTTAGCTACCAAACGAGATCTAAGGTAGTTCCGCCTTGCATCATGGGATATAGGGTTGCCTCGAGCTGGTAAAAGGAGTTCTCAAGCTAAAGCAAGTGCCGAGTCGGAGCCGAGGATCGGCTCCGAACCCATCCAGCAAGAAAGAAGGCGAGAGAAGACAACTAACATGGAACGTTATGGTAGGTACATAACTTCTAATTTTTGCTTTTTGCTAAACTGACAAATGTCACTTTGTAGTTAGCTGAACTGTCTACAACATTGCAGGTTGCTCAAAAGATCATGATACTGTTTCTATATTCAGTGACACTGCATTGCAATTTCTTCAGCAGATCTGTAGAAGATTATATAATCATAGGATCCTAGGAAGTTACTATGCTAATGGCCCTAGGGCCCTTACAAGCTTAGCCAAGTTCTACCTTTATTTCCATGGTCAGCACCTCTTGTCCCTGTCCAAGCGGAACACAGCTGGAGGTTACCATCCTATTGTCCAGATTACATTTGAAGAGGGTGAATGAGGTGCTGTGTTTGACATGAAGTGGGAGTCTGTTCCAAAGGTGTGGTAACATCTGGGAGACAAATCTGTCCTTCCAGCAGGTTCTATTAATGTCACATACCAGGTTAAGGTCTTTAGAGCAAGTAACCCATATATTATTTGACTTGCTGATGTGCAGCATTTCCAATAAAGCAGGGTCAGAGATTGCCTTGTATGCAAGGCAGAGATTGTCTCGGAGTAGTCTGTATGAAACAGATTAAAGTGACAGTGATTTCAGATGATCCACGTAGGACAGATACTGAAGACCTTGAATTTTCCTTGAACCTTTGTGGTTTCTCCAATTGCTGCAGGTTCTTGGAAATGTGCATACCTAAAGGGGTGTTTTACTCAGTTACTGGCCTGCTTGGAAGGCGTACAGGAAGGTTATAACTTCTCTTTTTCTGGAGGCAATGTCCTTTGTTACGAGATGAGCAGTATAGAAGGACCTTCTTACCACTGTGGAGACATGGTGATCAAAGTTAAGGTTGCTGTCTACCTGTGTGCCTAGGTCTTTCACCACTGAGTGCGTACTTAAGGTGTTGCTATTGATGTGGTAATTAGCAGGAACTTCGCTCTAACTGAAAGGGATGGTAATGCATTTTTTTTGCTTTGAGTTTAAGGCCATGACTTTGGCAACAATTATTTATTTGTGTAAGACCCTCTTCTAGGATTTTGACATAGTTTGGAGTTTCTATGACCGCTCCCATTTTGCAGTCATTAGAAAACTTTGTCAACAACAGAGCTTTAGTTTTTGCTTGCACTTTGGAGAAAGAGTCCAAACAGTAGAGGTCCCAGGAGTGATCCTTGTGGAACACCACTGGCTGCAGGTCTGCTATTGGAGGTGGATTCCCCTATTTTAGGTTCATAGTTCATAGTTTGGTACTAGGCTATTGGCCCTAGGGCCTATACAAGCTTAGCCATAACAATTCCCTGGCTATTTCTTCCCACAGTATTTACTTCCCTGGATTCTTGTCTAGCAGGACTGACGTGATCCCCGTGGTGAATTTCCTATCTTCCATCCAATCATCAAGGTTCCTTTTGAAGACGGCCAAAGAGGTGCTTTACTTGACATGTATGGGCAGTCTATTCCAGAGTTTGGGAAGTCTATAGGTCAGGAACCTATCCCTCCAGCATGTTTTGTTCATTGTGATGACAAGGTTTAGATCCCTGGAGCGTGTGTCTCTGAGGGATTGGGATTTATTTAAGTGTAGCATGTCCAACAGCTCTGGGTTTGACATGGCCTTGTATGTTAAGCAGAGATTGCCTCTGAGTAGACGATATGCGACAGAGTATAGGTGGAGTTTTTTTAGATAGTCAGCATAGGGCATCTACTTTGGGCCTGTGATTCTTTTAGTGAGGTATTTCTGCAGCCTTTCCAGTTGTTGCAGATGTCTTTGAGAGGTACATACCAAACGGTGCATTGTATTCTATAATGGGTCTAATGAGGGATGAGTACAGTGGGACAATAACCTCCTTTTTTCTGGATGAAAAGTCCTTAGTGATGAGGGGTGCCACAGGATTTCATGACTGTTGTGGTGATGTGGTTATCGAAGACGAGACCACTGTCCACCTGTGTCCCTATGTCACTTATCACACTTTCAGTGTTTAGTGTACTGCCACCTATGTTTTTTCTCAAAGGGGATAAATATACATTTCTTGGTGTTGAGTTTGAGCCCATGGCTTTGGCACCAAGCATCTGTTTCTGTAAGGCCCTTTTCCAGAATATCCACATCATTTGGGGATTCAATAATGGCTCCCAGTTTGCAGTCATCTGAAAACTTATTTAGCAAGAGTCCCTTAGTGTTGGCCTGTACTTCAGAGAAGTAGATGCCAAACAAGAGCAGTGCCAGGACTGAACCCTGAGGTACTCCACTTGTCTGGAGCTGGATTTGGAGTCTTTTTACAGTGTGGGTTCTGTCGGTAAGCCAGTTGGCAACCCATCGAGTGATGTAGGGATTAATGCCAAGCTTAGTAAGTTTATCTATGATTCGAGAGTGGGGGATGGTGTCAAAGGCCTTGGCTAGGTCCATATAGGCCGTGTGGACCACCTTACCCTTATCCATGGCTATGGAGACTGATTCAAAGAAGTCAATCAGGTTCAGGAGACAAGATTGGCCCTTCACGAACCGAAACTGCGTGGGGTCCGGTGTTTGAAGGTTGCCAATGTCTTTGTTTATAAGTTCCATGATAATACGTTCCATGAC
This sequence comes from Protopterus annectens, assembly GCF_019279795.1. Lineage (NCBI taxonomy): Eukaryota > Metazoa > Chordata > Ceratodontiformes > Protopteridae > Protopterus > Protopterus annectens. Next base: position 1,149,759,124 of record NC_056741.1, on the reverse strand, counting down.
CTTGCAGATCAGGCTCGTCAGACTGATGGGGCGGAAGTTCCCGGGATCCAAGGTGGATCCCCCCTTGTGGAGTGGGATAACTATATGAGTTCTATCAGTGAGCCAGTTAGTGACCCATCTAACGATATAAAGGTTGATACCTAGCTGGGTGAGTTTGTCAGTGATGCCTGAGTGGGGGGATAGTGTCAAATGCCTTGGCTAAGTCTAGGTAGGCTGTATGCACAGATTTCCCCTCGTCTAGGGCTTTGGTGACTAAGACGTCCACCAGGTTTAACAGGCATGATCTCCCTTTGACAAATCCAAACTGAGTATGGTCAAGTGTTTGGAGATTACCTATATTTTTTTGATAAGGTCCCTGAAGATTTGCACCATGGCCTTGTAGAGAAGGCTACCCAGGCTAGTAGGGCTTTAGTTCCTGTGGTAAGTGGAAGCACCACCTTTGTGGAAGGGGATAACAGTTGCCGTTTTCCATTCAGCTGGGATGAAGCAGTTGCTTAGACTATGATTGAAAAGAGTACCCAATGGTGTTGCTAATTCTTGTTGGAGCCCATGTAGGAAGCAGCCTGGATGTTATCGGGTACCATAGATGCTGTGTTTTTGACCTCAGAGAGGTAGGGGACAGGTGGTAGGAATGTCAGTGGTGCATGTGACGGGGACAGGGGAGTGAAGTTTTCACAGAACCTGTTGGCTAACAGGTTAGCTATGTCCACAGGCTCAGTATATGTGGTATCATTAACTACCAATTCAACACAAATCTGGGCCTTTTCTTTTAGGTCACAGATGTAACTAAAGAACACCATATGGTTGTACTTGGTTGAGGAAGCTGATCTGGATTCACAGTTTTCTTTGGAGGACTTCACAGGAAGTCTTATTTGTTTGTTTAAGCTCCAGAGGGAGTGTTTCCAGTTTAGGGTTCTCTCCCTCTTACTCTTGGACAGCAGTTTCTTCTTATTAATGTAAAGCCTGTTTAAATGGCAGTTGGCCATCTGGCAGGTTTGCTCTTCCTTGAGGGGCTTGTTTTGGTCTCATCAGGTAAGGCTGAGTCAATACAGTTATGCAAGTGTTTGTATAAAACATTGGTGTAGAATTCTGCATAGTTGCTAGTTCCATCTGTAGGGGGAGGTGCAGTGAAGCTATTTATACCATCCCATAAGTGGTTATAATCTGCTTTGAAGAAGTTTTTTTAGTTTAGTTGGGGGGGGGGGGTCAGGTGTGATAGTTTTAACGAGAATGATTTATGGTCAGATCTCGCACAGGAGGACCTCACAGTAGGGGTGCTACAGTGGTTCCCCATATTGGTATGCACCAGATAGATCCAGGATGTTGCCACCCCTTGTGGGGGTGTCAACCAGCTGGTCCAGGGCATTGGAGTTAATGAAGTTGAGAAACCTTTGGGCAAGTGAGTTTGAGCATGAGTAATTTGTCCAGTCAATGGATGGGTAGTTAAAGTCGCCGAAAACCATGGTGTTTGCCTATTTGGATCTACTTGAGTCTATCATGATACATCCAGAGTGGGTGTCCTAATTCATGGAGGGGGGGCTATAGCTGGTAATTATTTGAATAGGTGTCCTACTAACAGTTAATTGCACCTGAAGTATCTCCAGGGAATCGTACTGTTTGACCAGTCTGGAGGTGTATTTATCTTTAATGAATATTAATACACTGCCTCCTTTAGTTTTCACCCCTTCTGTCTGTGGTCTGAATGTGTGGAAGGAGGTGTAACCTGGTATGCCTGGAGTGCTCCTTCACAGCCTTGAACCAGCTCTCTGTGACTGCACAAGTGTCTGCGTCTTCCAAGGTGAGGACTGCTTCCACTGAGTGCAGTTTCAAGTTAAGACTCCTAGTGTTTAGCAGCATAACCTTGAGGTTGTTTTTAGATGGTGTTTTTACATCAGGAATTTTGTCTTTGTGTGTGCTGTGTTTTCTGGAAGGTAGAAAGGTTTAATCTATGTTTCCAGCTGTAGTTATTCAAAAAGAGAAGGGGATGTTGTACATTGGCTTGCTTACATTTATATGTAGATATTTTATATTGTGGTTGGTAACAGCAGCATGGAGTCTGTTCATCTGGTGGATGGCATTTTTATATTAAGGAATTCCTAAACCAGGTAAGTTGGCTGGAGTGTAGGCTGGAAGGCTGTCTGTTGCAATATCATATTACACCTGAAGGCCATATAATCTTTTCTGTGGAAAGATTATGTTTAATTATAATAATAATAATAATAATAATAATTATTATTATTATTACGTCACTCATTAGACCCATTATAGAGTACAATGCCCCTTTTGGAATGTACCTCACAAGACATTGCAGCAGCTGGAAAGGCCACGTAAAGGCCACAAAAGTACCTCACAAAGAGGATTACTGGTCTCAGGCAAATGCCCTACACTGTGACCGCCTCAAAAAACTCCAGCTTTACTCCGTAGCATATCTACTCCGAGGTGATCTCTGCCTAACATATAAAGCTATGTCAAACCCAGAGCTGTTGCACATGCTACACCTAAAGAAATCCCAATCCCTCCAAGCTACATGCTCTGGGGACCAAAACCTTGTCACCACAATAAACAGGACACGCTGGAGGGATAGATTCCTGTCCCAGAGACTTCCTATACTCTGAAACAAGCTACCCATCTATGTTGAGCAAAGTTCTTCATTAGCACTCTTCAAGAAAAATCTTGATGAGTGGATGGGAAATAGGAAATACACCCTGGTGATCACTTCTGTGTCTCTGCTGGACAGTGGCACAGGAAAATAACTTTCTTGGGTGGCGTAAGCTATGGTACCTTGCTGGCTAGGCTTACGTAGGCCCTTTTGCGATAGCCTTGTACCTACCTATGAACTTATTATTATTATTATTATTATTACTGTTGCTACTGTTATAACAGTAATACCTGATGTTAAGTTGTCAATCTCGCCTTCATTCTTGCTGGATGGGTTCGGAGCCGATCCTCGGCTCCAACTCGGCACTAGCTTTAGCTCGAGAACTCCTTTTACCAGCTCGAGGCAACCCTATATCCCATGATGCAAGGCGGAACTACCTCAGATCTCGTTTGCCGCTTAGCGAAAGAGGTCTCCTTTGCCAGCTGAGGTAAGTTTTTCTTGTTAAATAAGAAAAAAGTTAGTTAGGGGTTTAATTTCCCTTCAGTGTCAGGTTAGCCTGTATTTAGTACAGCCCACCCTATTCCCTTCCTTTTTAAACTTTTAATATAGTTTTTCAGTGAAAGTTTTAGTCAGGCCTAGTTCCCCAAGTTATTCCCTTCCTGTGTGTCTGTGTAGGGATTAAGTTGTGTGTTTGTGGGGACTGTGTGTGTATATCCTTTTAGGATGTCTAAGGAAGGCAAGGTCTCAGGCTTCAAGAAGTGTGACCAGTGCTGTCAGAAAATGTCCCTGACAGATGGTCACACTTCTTGTGTGTATTGCCTGGGGCCTTTGCACCTGCAGGACTCCTGTGCGTTGTGTCATGCCTTTAGCCAGCGAGTCCTGCAGGAAAGGAGGAACAAACTGATCCTCCGAGGTTTGTTGAAACCTGAAGGTTCTCCTCCTAAGCAAGGGGCAGGAAAACCTCTTAAGCCACCGAAGGCTCAGGCTACAGTGTCTAAGCCTCCTTCGGTGGCTCCGGCTCCGTCGGAGCCGATATCGGCTCCGGCTGGAACCGATGCTTCTTCTGCCAGAGTAGTGGGTTCGGTGCGGCCGGCTCCGATACCCTGACTACTGTTGCCTTGTCGGCTCGGCTGGAGCCGACACTTTATCAGCATCGGGCCGAGATCCTCGGCTCCATCTGGGGTTCAAGGGACTTCGGGTCCGATGGCTCCGGCCCGCAAGAGATCCCCGTCCCCTTCGATACTAAGTATCCACTCGGCTCCGGGGTCTCCTCTTTTGTCGGAGCGGAGCCATCGGAGCCGATCTTCGAGATCTTCCAGGCTGTCTGACCACGATTTGGAGAGGGTGGTAAGCAGGCTGTTGAAGTCTCAGGCACTGGCCCAAATGCTCCATAGCCCGTCTCAACAGACTTCGGCTACAGCCCCAATTCTTGAGATTCCTCCTCCGACTCCACACCAGAGTTCGGAGCCGGAGCTTCTTGGGACAGCGACTGTTTCGATGCCGGAGCCGATACATCCTTCGGCTCCGTCATCCTCTGCTCCGATCTCCTCCTTGAGACTTTCCTTGGAGGGATCCGGTCGTCGGGTTTCCACTGTCGGCTCCGAGGGGGCTAGTGGCATCGGACCCTTGTCCGACCCGCTCTCCCTCTCGGAGCTTCGGCTGGTAAGCTCGGCGCCGACATCTGCCTCGGAGCCTTCTCTCTCCTTGGAGCCGACCATTCCTGTTTCTTCGGAGCGGGTGTGTTCAGGTCTCCCGGGGAGAGGAGCCTTTGAGGTGATGAGGAGTGTCCTGGCCTCTGAGCCTGGTCAACGGTCTATCCCTCTAGCTCCTCCCTCATCAGTGCCTGCAGAAGCCTCTTGCCAGCCTCTTGCTCTCAGGCCCAGGGATCCATCGCCCCAGGTTTCCCCACTGGGAATTTCCTCCTCTTCGAGGTTTCTCCTGACCCTGCAGGTGAACCCCTCGGAAGAGGACGTAAGAGGAAACACACAGACTCCCCTGAGTCTACTACATCTGATACCGACTTAGATGAGTCGGAGGGTTCCCCACGGTCCCCTCTGAGGATGTCTCATTTTCAGACATCCTTGAGCTCCTCAAACAGAGGGGAATTGGCCCTCCATTGACCCCTCCGAGGATGAGTCGGTATACCTGGAGGCTTTGGATCCCGACCCTCCACCTCCTGGGTGTCTCCGCCTTCGACCCACTCATGCAGGTAGTGGCTCGGAAGGCGTGCGGCTCCAGATTCTGTGGAACCTGTCCCCAGGAGACCATCCAAATTCATCACGCCCCTTCGGACAAACAGTTCCTGTCCAAAGGTGTCTCTGTGGATGCTATGGTGGTGGCGGCCACTAAGAAGGAACTGGCGGATCCTTCAGTACCTGTCCATCCTCCTAATAAGGATTCTAGGACCATGGACAGGTATGGAAAGCGGATGTTTTCTTCAGCGACCTTTGCAATGCGTTCGCTGAATTACCTTTGTCACTTCACCAGGCTTCAACGAGATATTCTCAAGGAACTGGGGGAAGTAGTCCAGGATCCTTCAGCTGCTGGGGCTCAGGAAAAGATTGCCTCTCAGCTAGCTATCCTGAATTCGGTATCTAACTCCTCCATGCGGCTCATATCTTATGCAGCCGATGGAACGAGCAGGGCCGCAGGCACAGGTGTTGCTCTTAGGCGCCAAGCCTGGATGCGGCTGTGTAATTTTGCGGACCCCTTTAAGGCGTACTTCACCAACACCCCCTTTGACGGTTCGGCTTTGTTCGGACCTCAGGTGAAGGATACTTTGACCAGATGTGAACAAGACGGTAAAACTCTTTCTGCCGTTGGAGTCCAGTTTTCCACTCCTTCTAGACCATATCCCAAGGGTCAGAAGGGTGGGAAGATGTGGTTCCGTAAAGCCCAAGGAGCTACACCGGACACACGTGGTCAGTTTACCCCTAGAGGCAGAGGGGTAACAATAATAGACGCCGCCCTAGAGGCAGGGGTCCTCAGAACCAGGGCAACAGGGAGCCTCTTCCTGAGAAGCCCTTTCAGCATCCCTGAGGTGTTGCCCGACTGTCCACCCTTGGAGGCAGTCGGGGGAAGGATTTCGCTGTACCCAGTAGCCTGGCAATCCCTATCACAAGAGAAGTGGGTACAGTCGATTATATCCGAGGGTTACAAAATCCCCTTCGAAAGGTTTCCCGTACCTCTACAATCCCTTCCAGACATCTCACCCGGTCAAAGGGATTTAGCAAAACAGGAAGTTTTAAAACTCCTGGGAAAAAGAGCCATCCAAACAGTGCCGGCAGACCAAGTAGGATCCGGCTTCTACTCAAGATTCTTTTTGGTCCCCAAAAGGACGGGAGATTGGAGACCAATACTAGACCTAAGCAGACTAAACAAGTCTGTCAAAAGGCAAGATTCGGATGGTCACGCTGCAATCCATTCTGCCCTTTCTGGGCAAGGACAACTGGATGTGCTCGATAGACCTTCAGGATGCGTACTATCACATAAAGATTCACAGACGCTCCAGAAGGTTTCTCCGCTTCGGCTGGGAGCCAGTCATTACCAATTCAGAGCACTGCCCTTTGGCCTCACTTCAGCCCCAGAGTGTTCACCAAATGCATGGCGGTGGTCACAGCTCACCTGAGACGTCGAGGATTCCAAGTGTTTCCTTATTTGGACGACTGGCTCCTCTCCGCCACCTCCAGGGATCAGCTTCTTGGTCCAGAGATTACACCTTACAGCTTTGCAAGAGTCTAGGAATTTCGTGAATTTGAAAAATCCTCTCTGCTGCCTTGCCAATCTATCACCTTTATAGGCAGAGTTAAATACCGTCAAAATGTTAGCCACACTAACAAATCAAAGGATTCTGGACATCCAGAAATTTGTTCAGCTTCTGTTACAAAGCAACAAGGTCAAAGCCAGGTTTGTCTTGAAGGTTCTAGGCCTAATGGCTGCAGCCATTGTTCTTCTTCCACTAGCTCGCTTCCACATGCGTCTCCTGCAGTGGATGTTGTTCACGCAGTGGTCGTACCACGATCTGCCCATGAGACACGAGATCTTAGTGACACAGTCTTGCAGGGCTCATCTACGATGGTGGGTATCTTCCCCTCTTCTTCAGCAGGGCCGACCATTTGTTCCCCTCCTCCAGTTGCCACAGTCACCACGGATGCCTCTCTGATCGGGTGGGGGCATTATCAGGGCAGGATGGTCCACGGACGTGGCAACCCATAGAATACCACCTGCACATAAATGTCCTGGAGATGAGAGCAGTGCTTTTAACGTTGCAAGCCCTCGACGACTTTCTTCCCACAGGGACTATTGCAGTACAGACGGACAACATGTCCGTGGTCTGGTACATCAACAAACAGGGCGGAACCAGGTCCTATCCCTTATGTCGAGAAGCTCTCAGACTTTGGCAATGGGCGATCTCTTCTCAGCGGTTTCTGATAGCAACGCACATCCCGGCAGGTCCAACCTATTGGCGGACAGGCTAAGCAGATCTATTCTGATGCCTCACGAGTGGTCTCTCAATCAGTCTGTAGTGGATCAGATTTTTCTGAAGTGGGGCACCCCTTGTTGCGATCTTTTCGCTACCCCTCAAAACAGCAAGTGCCCAGATTACTTCACACTATTTCCTCTTCCAGGCCAACCCTTGAGAGACTCTCTAACCCAGGATTGGCCTCGGGGACTTCTTTATGCTTTTCCTCCCTTTCCATTGATTCCACAAGTCATTCAGAAAGCCACCGTTTTGAGAGCCAAATTGATCCTCATTGCTCCATATTGGCCTCGACAAATTTGGTTTCCGTCTCTACATCGTCACCTTCTGGTGCAGCCCTGGCATCTGGACCCAGTTCGGATCTTTTGATCCACCAGTCGGGTCAGCAGCACCGAGCCATTCATTCTCTCAACCTCACTGCTTGGTTGCTCCACTTCCTTCCTAGCCAGGCTACCAATGATTTCTGACTCAGTCAGAGACATTTTAGTGTCTTCTTTAAAGTCGTCCACTAGAACTGTTTATGCTAGCAAGTGGCGTCGTTTTTGTATTTGGGCAAACGCCAGAAATATTGATCCCTTCACCGCTCCTATACATTCTGTTTTGGATTTCCTGGGGGAGGTTTTCATTCAGGATCGTCATCATCTACAGTCAAAGTACAAATGGCTGCTATTTCCAAATTTCATGTTGGCTTGCAGGACAATAACATCATGTCTCATAGGTTATGCAAAGCCTTTTTGAGAGGAGTTTTTCTCCTAAAACCGCCTGTGAAACATCCTCCTCCGCAATGGGATCTGAACTTAATGTTGGCATCCCTAATTCTACCTCCTTCGAACCGTCTGCTACGTGTTCTTTAAAGTTGTTGACATGGAAAACTATATTTTTGCTGGCTGTTACTTCTGCAAGAAGAGTTTCTGAGATTCAGGCCCTCTGTATTCGTTCACCTTATCTGGTGTTTCATAAGGATAGGGTTTCGCTCAGGACTAACCCTTCCTTTCTTCCCAAGGTTGTATCTCAAGCCAATATTAACCAATCTATTGATCTACCAGTTTTCTTTCCTAACTATTCTGACAGAGCTGAACAGAAGCTGCATTTTTTGGATGTTCGTCAGCTCAGGTACTACTTACATAGGACTAAACAACTTAGAAAATCAGACCAATTGTTTGTCTCCTATGCAGGAAGCAGGTTGGGTCTTCCAGTATCTAAAGTGACCTTATCTAGATGGTTGACTTCCACCATTTCCTATGTGTACTCTCTAAGGGGCAAACAACTATCTTCTAAGCCAAAAGCTCATTCGACCAGGAGTCTATCCACTTCTGTAGCCTTTCAGGATAGACTTCCCTTTGACACTATTTGTGCAGCAGCTACTTGGGCCACGCCTCATACCTTTGTGTCTCATTACAAGTTGGATTTGGCCTCCAGAGATAGGGCCAGTTTTGGTTCCACTGTTCTCAAGAGTCTGTTCCATTGAGCCACCCGGGATACAGGTGCTAGGGACGCGGTCCCATCCAGCAAGAATGAAGGTGAGATTGACAACTTAACATTTAGAAGTTATGTACCTACCATAACGTTCCATGTTAGTTGTCTTCATCTCGCCTTCTTCTTGCGTCCCACCCTCCTTCCCCCTGGCCTGGACAGATCTTGGAGAGTTCCTATTAGATTGCTTCCTCTGGAGCATTGTTATGAGGACTTCTTTTAGGAACCATGGTTCCTAATTATATTAGGATAAGTCTTTAGCAGGGTTAGTTAGCTGCCAAACGAGATCTGAGGTAGTTCCGCCTTGCATCATGGGATATAGGGTTGCCTCGAGCTGGTAAAAGGAGTTCTCGAGCTAAAGCTAGTGCCGAGTCGGAGCCGAGGATCGGCTCCGAACCCATCCAGCAAGAAGAAGGCGAGATGAAGACAACTAACATGGAACGTTATGGTAGGTACATAACTTCTAATTTGTTAATCAGATAAGCCCACTGGACACTCACTTTTCAGGGGCAGCCAGGGAGCAGTCAGATTAAGTGACTTGTGCAAGGTCATACAGTAGGCAAATGATGGTTGAGAGAACCAAATCGTCCACCACAGGATCTACAATTTACAGCATTGTGTTTATATTTATACTAACTGAAAGAATAAAATAGGTGTTGACAAATTTGGTAGATACAGATCAGTGTGGTTTTGTGGAGGGGAGGCAAACATTTGACAACATTAACAGAACAGTGATGATCCAGAGGGTAACCAAATTTAAGAAAATACCGCTACCGTTGTTGGTATTGATGCAGAGGGAGCATTCAGAAGAGTAAGCTGGGATTTTGAGTAGGGCAGCTGAAGCGTTTACATGCCCTGATGCAGTAAGAAGGTTAATTAGGTGAATATATAAAAGGAGCAGAAGCGAGAATTAAGGTGGGAGAGTTTCTCTCTCTTAAGTTTTGTTCAAACAGAGGAAGCAGGCTGGAGTGTCCTCTCCTCTTTATTTGATTTATGTTTATAACCACAGGCAAAGAAAATAAGGAGTCCTGAAACTCAAGGATATATTTGGCATGGTAATCAAGAAAAGTTGGCTTTATTTGCAGATGGTATTATTTTGTACTTGAATCTAAAAAAGGACATCTAGGTGTTGTGGAACATTTTAAGACCATTGCAAGTCTTTCTGGGATATAAAATTAAAGAATATAAACAAAGGTGATAGCTGTAAGTTATACACCCACACACAAATTGGTTTAGCAATACCCATATTCATAGGGACAAGATCCATTATTTCAGTGCATCAATTAAAAAGGCTTCTTTTGTGGCAATTAAGGGTATGTGGGAAAAGATTAAAAAGAGGATTAAAAAAACAGGGAAACTGGAAGCTCTTGTTTATGGATATGGGTAGTAAGCTACAGGTTTGACCGTCTGTCGTCTCCTGCCCTCAGCCATGTTTTCTTCTCCCTCTGTCTGTCTCTTCCAAATTGCCAAGACTACTCCCTACCACTACAAATCAGGTTACAACCTAACAAAACTGTCTTCAAAAAACAGCTCATTTCCCACCTAAACTCATGGACATGCAACTGCATAGCACCTGGGTGACATATTCTAACTCCTTTCCCCTACCCACTATCCAACCTCCTCTTTAAACTCCCACAGATGCATTATATATTATCACACTTTACTTACCAACTCATTGTCTCCTACTCCCCACTGCCCCATCTATACCCACTAACTCTTCCCTAGACTAAGTTGAAAAGCTTTCCCTTAAAATGTAAATGCACCGCATATGAAGTTGTCTGTATTCTCTTCCTTTTTTAGTTTTCCTTTCTTGTCTTGTCTTCAGTACATCTTCAAGATTATCTCTACTAAACATAATGTATGAACAACCATCATATGTTACTACCTGCTGTAGGTTCATAGGTTGGTACTAGGATATCGGCTCTAGGGCCTATACAAGCCTAGCTATAAGAATTCCCTGGCTATTTCTTCCCACACTATTTACTTCCCTGGACCTCTGTTTAGCAGGGCGACTGACGTGATCCCTGGGGTTCTATACTTTTAATTGTATGTCTAAATCTGTATGCTTATGTAAATATCTTATGCAGTCATAAGTTATCTGCTATATTTTTGTATGTGAATGTGTAAACCACAATGCTGATGTAAATGTCTTATTTATAGTATGTTAGCAATTGTTCTGGAGCTTTTCTCCCTGGGCCTCTGCTGAAAACAGACAGCTCTGTCCAGTCGGACCTCCTTGGTAAACAAATGTAAAATAAAATACAAAAATTGGCTAAGGATCACTTCAGACTGTTGGACTCTGTCCATAAGGAATATTTCATGCTTTGGAAATCTGTTCCTCCCTTTTCAGGAATTCCTCTACTTTCTTGGGAACAGCTGAGATTCTTTACTATCTTTTGGTTCAGGGTCCCATTCAAGCTAAGCCCTCTACCCAGGTAAGGAAGGGATTTTACTCCAGAATGTTTCTGGTCTCACAAAAGGAGGGCACTTACAGACCAATTCTGGATCTTTCCCAGCCGTACACCTTTCTCAAGATTCTTTCCTCTCAGATGTTATCTCTGCAGACATTATTTCCACTTCTATTCCAGGCCTTTCTGGTATCTCTGGATCTCAATGATACATAGTCAATACCTTTCAATCTCGTAGAGCAAAAAATCTGGACAAAGCCTAAAATGACGGGGGGGGGGGGGGGGGGGCAAATGGGACATATTTTAAATATTGCTCTTACAAACTTAGAAAGTTGATAGAATAATAGGTTTTGCATTAGCATGAATTTTCTGAAGGATGTGGAGTATTTAAACTCAAAATATTTGTCATTATTTAATTACTTCAATCCTCAGCTACTCGCCAAAAAGGTACAGATTTTAGGAGGAGCATGCCAAAAATATGAGGCAAAAATCTGGACATTCTGCGATAATCTGTACAGTTAGGAGGTATAATGCATACTTTCACATCCCCATCCATCCTCTCTTCATGAAATGTTTACCTTTCTGTGAGTTTTCCTTGCATTTTCAGTTCTCTGCTTTTCCTTTTAGCCACTGCTGTCCCAAGAGTATTCACAAAATGCCTCAATCTTGTCATTGCATTCTGCAGAATGTGAAGAATTCAGGTCTGTCCAAAAAAAATGAAAGAAGGTACTGGGACACAAAACTAAAACTAGAAACAATAAACTGCATCCGTGGGAAAATGTGTGAGGCTTCTCCAATTAAAAAAACTGATCCAAGCCGAACTTAAAGTAAATCCTTTATTGTGTACAAAAATACAGTTTAGTACATACAGGTGGCATGATTCCCTCATCATGCACTTTCATCCGGAATGCCGTCAGGATTTCATCAGAAGAAAATGGTGATCCCTGTTCTGCCTCATTTAAATACTAGATGAATGTCATATGGTAAGGAATCAATCGGTTAAATACAAGATGAATGCAAATAAAACAAGAAATAAAAAACACCACCAATGCTAAATTAATCCACACATGAAGATGAAGGAACCATTTAATAAACGACTAAGCGCTTTCACCCTGTAAACTCAGGGCATTATCAGAGTAACTTAGACATAATAGAAAACTTAATTTATACTACAAGAAAATGCAACACGCCCACCAAGCCAATAATTCAATAAATAATTAATTGGATAGCCAATGTGTTTAGTAATAACGTTAAAAACACTCTAAAAACATTATGCAAAAAATGTGTGTGTGTACATAGATATATATATATATGTGTGTATATATATATATATATATATATATATATATATATATATATACTCATTATCTCTGCAATAATATAATAAAATAAAACAGTATTAATAAATACTAAAATTTCTAAAAACATTCCTAAAAAACATGCCTAAAAAAACATTCTTCACCTATTTTCTACTGGTAAATACATATCCATAGTCAATGATAATGTAGTCAAATCTGTAATGCTCTTAGTTTCAGAACAGAACCCAATGACGCATTCTCATTAATACCTGGGGGTATCGTGGCATTAGTTCTCAGTTGCCATTCCAACTCCATTTTCTCTAAATGCAAATTCAAGTCACCTTCTCTACCTTGGTCAAATACTCTTATAAATAACAAAGGAAAGAAATGTATTACCCCCCCCCCCCCACGTTTTGCAGAATGGTGGTAAAATGCATTTTCTTTCTTTTTCTTTTTAATGTCCCTAGCATGCTCTAACACTCTTACTTTCAATTTTTTTGTGGTTTTACCCACATAAAATGCTGAACAGGATAAGCAAGTAGCTATATACACACTGCCATTTTAGTGTTACGGTTGCAGTACCCAGGATCTAGAATCGTACGATGATGACCTTCAACCATAACATATGGGCCTGTGTTAATAAATTTACATGCTGTGCACATATTGCACTTTGACATACTAGAAACCATCCTTTTCTTATTTACTGTTTTTTCAAATAAATGTTTAAGGTTTGCACCTGTAGAGAAAGTATTTTTGGGGCCAAACCTTTCAGGTTTTTAATGTCGGGGCTTAAATCAAGGGTCCAAGTGTTAACAATAGAATGTATCTGTGCAACTTCATGGTTAAAAGGGAGAACTAAAGTAATGTCATAGTCTGTTACTTTTGACTTTGCAAATGTGCTCACATAGTTAGTACGTAAAATAGGTAAGAACTTTTCTTTCCTTTTCCTACATATTTCATTTCTAGTTCTAATCAATAATTTTGTGGGATAGCCTCTTTGTTTAAACATTCCCACTAAAGTGTATATTTCCTGTGCAAAATCGCTGTCATTACTTGTAAGTCTTGAAATCCTGACCATTTGCCCTTTTACTATACTCCTTTTTTTTTTTTTTTTTTTTTTTTTTGGAAATTCAGATGGCAACTGCTGTAATGGAGAAGATAATTTGAGTACGCATCTTTTCTATGTACCCTAGAAGTAAAACTGTTACTTTTGTCCCATCTTAATGTAATATCCAAAAAGTCAATGCTGTCCTTACTTAGTTTGTGTGTAAATTTCAGAAATGTCATGGTGGAGTTCAAATAGTCGATAAATTCTTCAAGCTCAACTATACTTCCTCTCCACTGAATTAGTATGTCATCAAAAAATCTAAGCCATGTAATGACTTTGTCATAAAAGTTGGATAGAAACCCATAATTTTCCTCCCATTTAGCTAGCACCAAATTCACATAAATTGGTGCACACTTGGCCCCCATGGCTACACCTGTTATTTGGTGAAACAATTCCCCTTCAAATAACAAAAAAATTGTTGTACAACACTAATTCCGTCAATTCCACCAAAAGTTATCTTTTTACCTTATGAATTCCTTCTTTACCAAGCAACGATTCTCCAAATAGTGTCAGCCCCTGGTCATGTGGTATAGATGTGAATAAGTTCATAACCTCTACCGTGACAAGTAAAAATTCGTCATTAATAGATGTATCCCTGAGGATTTCTAAACAGTGCCATGAATCCTTGAAAATGTATTTGTACCACTTTAGAGTATCTTTACACCAAAAGTCAATGTATGCTGCTATGGGCTCTGTTTTTTAGCCAATAGTGGAAATAGTAGGCCTAAATGGGGGGTTGTTTAAATTTTTGTGGATTTTGGGAATTCCGAATATTCTTGGTGTTACCAGAAAATCCACTGTCATGTATTTATACTCAGTAAAATCTATCATATCCTGGGTTGAGAAATCATGCAAAACCCAGTCAATGTTACTGTAAGCTCTCCGCATGTCGTTGATAGACACTCTCACATATGTGTCAGTGTCATTTAACAGTTCATAAATTCTAAATACATAGTCCTGCTGGTCCATGACAACAACCCCCTCCACCCTTGTCAGGTTTCATAACTCTAACCTGGTTTTTAACATTAAGTTGTTTCAACACATTTCTTTCTTCTGCTGTTAGATTGTACTCTTGGTGTTTTCTTGGATTTATAAAGTTACACCGCTTTTCATTCTCACAAATAGTCTCAAAAGCTGCTATGTAATTATTACTTGGAGCAATAAAAGTACATTCCTTTTTAACTGTGGTTCATACTGCAAAGTCAAATTCTGTTTATCGTGAGAAAACAGTTTCAAATTTAGTTGTCTAGTGAAAAATCTAAAATTGGTAAGCACTTTAGCAGTGTCTTGCTTAAAACATGGTACAAAAGAAAAACCTTTACTAAACAGACATGTGCACTTCACTAATAGTCTGCTGTGAGAAATTGTACACATTGAAACCTTACTTATTGATAATAACACATACAGATTGATCATCAGTTTCCATGTCATTATAATTCAGTTCTTTACCATATAAATGGCCATCCAAAAAAATGTCACAAACTCCTAACTCCTTCATTGGTGTTGCTGGTAAAATGAATTCCTCCCTTGTCCCCCCCCCCCCCCCCCAAGTTCTCTGTTGTCTGTTCTGTATTGTCTTGGACCTTCTTGGGAATGGAGGCTGTTCTAAAATATCACCATTACTTGGTGTCTTGTGGGTCAGTTCATTGTCCCTAATACTTTCAACTCAGGGACTACTAACTAACCCTTGTTTTCCCATTTCACCCGTACTGGGTGCTAAAGTGCTTACCAATTTTAGATTTTTCACTAGACAACTAAATTTGAAATTGTTTTTTCACGATAAACAGAATTTGACTTTGCAGTATGAACCACAGTTAAAAAGGAAAAGTACCTTTATTCCTCCAAGTAATAGTCTCAAAAGCTGCTATGTAATTATCTGTGAGAATGAAATGCTGTGTAACTTTATTTATCCAAGAAAACACCAAGAGTACAATCTAACAGCAGAAGAAAGAAATGTGTTGAAACAACTTAATGTTAAAAACCAGATTAGAGTTATGAAACCTGACCAGGGTGGAGGGGGTTGTTGTCATGGACCAGCAGGACTATGTGTTTAGAATTTATGGACTGTTAAATGACACTGATACATATGTGAGAGTGTCTATCAACGAGACGAGGAAAGCTTACAGTAAAATTGACTGGGTTTTACATGATTTCTTAACCCAGGATGTGATAGATTTTACTGAGTATAAATACATGACAGTGGATTTTCCGGTAACACCAAGAATATTCGGAATTCCCAAAATCCACAAAAATTTAAACAAACCCCCATTTAGGCCTGTTGTTTCTGCTACTGGCTCAAAAACAGAGCCCATAGCAGTATATATATTGACTTTTGGTGTAAAGGTACTCTAAAGTGGTACAAATACATTTTCAAGGATTCATGGCACTGTTTAGAAATCCTCAGGGATGCATCTATTAATGACAAATTTTTATTGGTCACGGTAGATGTTATGAACTTATTCACATCTGTACCACATGATCAGGGGTTGACGCTGTTTGGAGAATCTTTGCTTGGTAACGAAGGAATTTATAATGTGAAAAGACAACTTTTGGTGGAATTGATGGAATTAGTGTAGTACAACAATTTTTTGTTATTTGAAGGGGATTTTTTTTCACCAAACAGGTGTAGCCATGGGAGCCAAGTGTGCACCAATTTATGCGAATTTAGTGCTAGCTAAGTGGAAGGAAAATTATGCATTTCCATCCAACTTTTATGACAAAGTGATTACATGACTTAAATTTCTTGATGACACACTAATTCTGTGGAGAGGGAGTATAGTTGAGCTTGAAGAATTTATCGACTATTTGAACTCCACCGTGACATATTTGAAATTTACACACAAATTAAGTAATGAGAGCATTGACTTTTTGGATATTACATTAGGATGGGACAAAAGTAACAACAGTTTTATTGCTAGGGTACATAGAAAAGAGACGTACTCTAATTATCTTCTCCATTACAGCAGTTGCCATCCGAATTTCCAAAAAAAAAAAAAAAAAGACTATAGTAAAAGGGCAAATGGTCAGGATTTCAAGACTTACAAGTAATGAGAGCGATTTTGCACAGGAAATATACACTTTAGTGGGAATGTTTAAAGAAAGAGGATATCCCACAAAATTATTGATTAGAACTGGAATTGAAATATGTAGGAAAAGGAAAGAAAAGTTCTTACCTATTTTACGTACTAACTATGGGAGCACATTTGCAAAGTCACAAGTAACAGACTATGACATTACTTTAGTTCTCCCTTTTAACCATGAAGTTGCACAGATGTGTTCTATTGTTAACAGCACTCGGAACCTTGTTTTAAGCCCTGACATTAAAAAAATGGTAGGTTTGGTCCCAAAAATTACTTTCTCTAGAGGTGCAAACCTTAAAAATTTTAATCCAGTAAATAAGAAAACGATGGTTTCTAGTATGTCAAAGTGCAATATGTACAAGGCATGTAAATTTATTAACATAAGCCCATATGTTATGGTTGAAGGTTATCCTCGTACGATTCCAAGTCCTGGGCACTGCAGCTGTAACACTAAAATGGCAGTGTATATAGCTACTTGCTTGTCCTGTTCAGGGTTTTGTCTGGGTAAAACCACAAGAAAATTGAAAGAAAGAGTATTAGAGCACACTAGGGACATTAAAAAGAAAGAAAGTGCACTTTACAACCATTCTGTGAAATGTGGGGGGTTTAATAAATTTCTTTTCTTTGTTATTGATAGAGTATTTGACCAAGGTAGAGAAGGTGATTTGAATATACATTTAGAGAAAATGGAGTTGGAATGGCAATTGAGAACTAATGCCACGACACCCGCGGGTATTAATGAGAATGTGTCATTGAGTTCTGTTCTGAAACTAAGAGCATTACATATTTGATTATATTATCATTGACTATGGATATGTATTTACCAGTAGAAGATAGGTGAAGAATGTTTTTTAGGCATGTTTTTTGGGAATGTTTTTAGAAATGTTAGTATTTATTAATATTGTTATTATTTTATTTTGCTATATTATTGCAGACATAATGAGTTTATATACATACACGTATATTTTTTGCACATATATTTTTTGCATAATATTTTTGGAGTGTTTTTAACTTTACTACTAAACACATTGGATATCCAGTTAATTATTTATTGAATTATTGGCTTGGTGGGCACGTTGCATTTTCTTGTAGTATAAATTAAGTTTTCTATTATGTCTAAGTTACTCTGATGATGCTCTGAGGTTACGGGGTGAAAGCGCTTAGTTGTTTATTAAATGGTTCCTTCATCTTCGTGTGTGGATTAATTCAGCTTTGGTGGTGTTTTTTATTTTTTGTTTTATTTGCATTTTTAGTTTGTGCTCTCTTGAGCAAGTTGATTTTACTAGATGAATGGAATCAATCAGTTAATGCTATTCTGAAAACTATAAACTCTGCCCCGGTATTCAAGGCTTGGCATTTTTTAATTTTAAAACTGGTAAGATTGAAGTGGTATCATTGATAACAGCTAAAACTGTTGCATTTAACCTCAACTGCCAGTGAAGCTCTGTGTATTCTAGCTTAGTCTCCCAAGCCCCTCCCCGGGGATCACTGGGTACTGCTGCCAAAAGCCCAAAATGGAAGTTTTTAAAATTAATACAAAGGCTAGAAGGTTTATAAAGTGCAGTATTGGTGTTAGCTTTGTTGATATCATACCAGTGTTCATAAATCCTCTTTTTAAGGGATCTTTCAGTCCTACCAATGTAAAATGCTGGACATGAATCACATCTGGCTATATACACCAATTCACTAGTATTGCAATTCCCATTATTATAATTGCAGTTGATTACTGTGTCCTGTATATATAATGAGCTGTTATTCTGAGTAATTATTATAATGGATGAGTCCCCAATAATGAGGCCATTCATTTTGAATATGGCTCACGAGATCATGGTTCAAGGCACATAGACACTGAAATTCCTTGCATTTCTGACCCTGTAGATCCCCCCCCCCCCCGAAGATCAAAGAATTGAAAATCGAGACAACAATGGGGAGGGGGAACACAGGGCATTTCACCAGGACAGAGTACATTGGAATTCCCACAGGCATTACAGCAAACAGAGAGGTTATGGAGGGAGGAAGAGAGATTAACTAACACAGATTTAAATATTACTACTGACTGCGGTGGTCTTATGTTAACGCACACAGAGGTTTCAACATTTGTAGTTGTAGTTCTGTGGATATTAATGTGTCTCATTCTAATTTGTTTGAGTGGATTCACTTTTATTTCCAGTAAAATAAAACAAACTTGGATGTTTTAATTAAACTTGCGTTATATACTAGGAGACGGAACTTAGCTGTTCAGTTCAATGGTAAAGGTGGTCCTAGCACCGAAGTATTTAAGAAAAGTAATTTTATTCCACCTAGTCATCCTCTTATTTATACCTTTAGAACACAATTTAAACAAACTTGTTCCAACTTGTTTCCCCAAAGGCTGTAAAAATTTGAGTTATGAGGAACAGGGGGTATTAAATTCTTTAATGAATAATAATAGAAATGCGTATAATGAATCCAGACAATAGAAATGCGTATAATGAATCCAGACAAAGGTGGTGGAGTGGACACCATTGATTACACCAGTCAGATTTTTGAGATCTTGCAAGATGACAGTACTTATGAATTGGTATCATATAATGTGGTTAACATTGCTTACAAAAGTATCATTTTTTTTTATTGAAGATTGCTTTCTTCAAGGGTTAATTAACAAAAATCTTTGATTTTCTACTTAATAAAACCCATGTGACACCCATGATATTTGGAGTCCCTAAGATTCATAAGATTATTTTCAAACTAACTTTGAGAGCTATAGTATCAGGACAAGGTGCTAAAATGTGTCCACTTCTAAATTTTGAAGTTGCAAAACGTTGACTTTCTTATGGTCGAGACCATAAGATCAAAGTTTTGAAGCTTCGAAATTTAAACAAAAAAAAATCTTTTTTTTTTTTTTTTTTGTTACGTTTTGGCAGGGGGCCAGGGCCCCCTACATCCCCCCACACCCCCTGCTAATTAAATATCCCGAATCCGAGATCGCACTACAGCGAGGAAAACTGTAAATATACCATTCCTCACTCTACAGCGATCTCCATTTGGATGGTTCAAAGTTTAAGAACTTCAGTCTTTTGGTCTCAACCATAAGAAAGTCAAGGTTTTGCAACTTCAAAATTTAGAAGTTGACGCACTAAAACAATATCCCCTTGGAGTCTACCTGGATGTAATTTTGAAACTCTGTTTCAAGCTAGCAGTTCATATATTACATGACTCGTAGGACTTTCTAGGTAGAATTACAGAAGAGTTACCAAAAATGGTACCCCCCCCCATACCAAACTCAGTGGTGTTGAAATAGACAATAACCTCCACTTTGACATCCATATCTCTCAAACAATCAAAAAGGTACACAAAAAAATGGGTACCCTATATAGACATAAAAAAATATCTGTCAGATCAGGCTTGGGTCACCCTAGCCGAAATTCACCTTTTGTGCACATTAATGGATGCAGCACCAATACTGACCCATGTCAGAAAACTTGACTTTGACAAACTTGAGTCCTGTTGTAACAAAATTGCCAAGTTTGCTAACAACTCCGCCTTTAGAACCCATCATTGTATACCTCTAAGGCAACTTCAGTGGCTCGAACTCCCACAGTTATTAACTTTCCACCAACTAGTCATTGCATATAACATTCTAAAACATCCTGACAAAACTCCAGCAATAAAGCAATTACTAACTCACTGTATAGCAAATTGTCTACTCTGAAACCACGTTTGTGTTTGGATTTTTTTATTTTTATGTCTACTTTGCTCTGCCAACAAATCACTCCTCTCTATCTCCTCGGCTAACAACACTGCAGGGAAAGCTCTATTTTCGCACACTGTAGCTAAAAGCTGGAATAACCTCCCAATTCCTGTGACTTCTGCATTAAATACTACGCAATTCAAAAACTTAAGTATCATTTTATAAGTTCATGGCTTTGTCCATGTGTTACATAAACCTACAGTGTGCTTTCTCAATCTTTTACTTTCTCTCTTACTTTATACCCTCTGTAAGCATGGTATTGATAAATGGAATCTCTTATCCTTGGTATAATGTTTTGTAGTGATTTTTGTCCTATTCACAACACACAAAATGTATATATGTAAATTTTCTGATGTGATTTTTTTTTTTCTATTTTCAAATTCTGTTATGTCTGTTTTATTTTTTGTATAACATTCTTATTGTTAATTATATGGAGCTTTTCTCCCCGGGCCTCCACTGTAAATGGACCTCGTCCAGTTGGACCATCTCTGTAACAAATGTAAAATAAAGTAAATAAAATAAACTTATGGAAGAATGACTTGTATTTCTTAACAGTAGATGTAGTGGACTTATTTACCTGTATAACTAAGGTAGAAGGTCTTGAAGTGTTCAGTGATGCATTCATACAGTGTGATGTTTTAACGCAAAGATATCTTTATTTATGAACTTGA
The DNA here is from genome assembly GCF_019279795.1 of Protopterus annectens. Taxonomy (NCBI): domain Eukaryota; kingdom Metazoa; phylum Chordata; order Ceratodontiformes; family Protopteridae; genus Protopterus; species Protopterus annectens. The sequence continues at coordinate 1,149,738,277 of NC_056741.1, read as the reverse complement.
TGGGTATAATTCTGTCCAATAATTTTCTTTTTCAAAAGAGAACTATACAAGCAGATCAAACGAGTTGCTATGGGAGCTTCCTGTCCACCTTATTTTGCCAGTTTAGTTATGTGGGCATGGGAATTGAAATATGTTTTCTCCTCCCAGTTCTATCCATTGTGTCAGACATATCTGACATTTTTGGATGATATTTTTATTTTCTGGCAAAGTACTGATGAACAATTGAATCAATTTATAGAATATATGAACCACACAACTCCTTTTTTGAAATTCACCTGTTCGTAACACACAAAGAGTGTATAAATTATTTAGACTATTATCTGTAAAGGACAGCCAGGCTTCGAATCCAGTATATTTAGGAACCTCACTTTTTGGATGCATATTTGATGTTATGTGGTCCTATCTCGCCTACATTCCTTACGACTTGGCCAAATTTCTCTAGCACGAAGTCTCTAATTGGCTGGGCTAACCCGGTATCCCAAGATGCACCTCGCCCTAGCCTCAGATCTCGTTTGCCGCTCGTAGAGTTAGGACGTGGTCTTGCTTGGCTGTGGCAAAGTACCCTTTCAAATACTTTTTCTAAGTATTTTAGCAGTCTGTTATTTTACAAAAGCTGTTTTAATAGCTAGTTTTCTCCTTGTCTAAGTTTCATTGTGAGTGTTAGTGAGATTGGGTGTTTGTGGTATCCCTTTGTTTGGCGGGCTAGGCCCGTTTAAGTTAGAGGACCTAGTCCTCTCCTATGTTGTTTTTCTGGTGTTAAAACTGTAGTTGGATTTGTTCTTGTCTTTCCCTGCTACTCCAAGAAACGTTTGATTTAGAGTTCCTTGGCCGTTAGTGGTATTTGTTTCCCGCCTTCCTCTTGTGTCGTTGTCGGTTGACAGTGTGCTGTTATTTTTTTACCATGTCTAAAGAGCAGAAGGAGCATAAACACTCTGGGTTTAAAAAGTGTACTAAATGTGACTACAAAATGTCTATTACGGATAGCCATGCCATCTGTGTGTATTATCTTGGTGCTATTCACCTGCAGTTTCTGCCACGCTTTTAGCGTGAGGGTACTGCAGAAAAGGAAAAAAAAACTGATTTTGAAGGGCCTGATTAAGCCCTCTTTTGAGGAGTCCTTACATTCTTCTTCTTCTTCCAGTTCTAAATCTAAGCCTTCCAAGGCCAAGAAGAGATCTCCGGCTCCATCTGCTTCCTCGGAACCCCCGGAGAAAGTTAAAATAGTGGTTGCTGCCTCCTCGGCTCCATTGTCCTCGGGGCCGCAGGATACTGTCCCAGTTATGGATACTTCCTCCTCGGCTCCATTGCCCTCGGGGCCGCAGGAGAAGGTTTCGATAGGGGATACTACCTCCTCGGCTCCATTGTCCTCGGGGCCGCAGGAGGTATCGGTGGTGCTGGAGTCGACCTCGGCTCCGATATTATTGGAGCCGGTCACCCAGTGTCAGGCATGTGTCTCCGGGTAAGAGATCCTGATCTCCTTCTATTTCCTCCAAATCCTCGAGGCTGTCTGATTTGGATGTGGATAGGGTGGGCCAGAGGCTCCTGCAGTCACCGGTGCTAGCAAAACTGTTCTTGGCTCCGACCCAGTCGGCTCCGGAGCCAGTCCCCATTCTGGTACCTGTGTCAGAGCCGGAGTGCTCCACGCCGAGTGCTCATGTTGGCTCAGATACCCCATGTGAGTCTATCGGAGCCGGCGTGGGCTCCAACCATGTCGGTTCCGTCCTCTGGTTTCGGTACTCTGGTTTCCTCAGTCAGACCCGAGGGGGGATACCTCGGGACTACATTCTGTTCTGAGCCTCCCTCTCGGTGCTTCGGTTCGGGAAATCCCGACTCTGGTCGTGGTCTTGTAGACGGGTCGGTCCTCGGATTTGGAGGGGACCTGCCTTCGAGGCCATGAGGAGCACACTGGCCAGATTGTCAGTTACATCGCCTGGATCGGTCACTCCATCCCCTTACACCCTGGCTAGAGCCTCTGACACCCCCCTATCCTTGGATGGCGGAGTCTGAAGGTCTGGGGATACCCCCTTGAGCGGTCCCCTACTTTCTGAGGGCCCCTCAGAGTCTATGCCTGAGGAGCCCCCTAGTAAGAAGTTGTGCAAGAGGAAGCACATAGACTCCCAGGACGAGTCCCTCACTTCCGATACCGACCTCAAGGAGTCAGAGGGGTCCCCCAGGTCGTCCTCCAATGATGTCTCTTTCTCTGACATCCTGGAGATTTTGAGGCAGAAAGGATACTGGCCTTCCAAGACCCCCTCTGAGGAGGAGTCGGTATTCCTCATGGCCTTCGTAGCTCAACCCTCCGCTTCCTGGGTGTCTCCACCCTTCGACGAACTCCTGGACTTGATTTGTCTAAGGGTGTGGGAGAACCCTGATTCCGTGGAACCGGTGCCCAGATGTCCAAACAAGTTTCTGTCTGCTCCCCCGGGCAAAGAGTTCCTTACCAAAGGGGTTTCGGTAGATGCCTTGGTGGTGGCGGCAGCCACTCAGCAGGACATTGCAGAGTCTTCTTCTTCAGTCCATCCTCCTAACAAGGAGTCCAGGAGTATGGACCGGTATGGGAAGCGTACCCTGTCTTCGGCGACCTTTACCTTACGGTCGTTAAATTACCTCTGTCATTTCACTCGGCTCCAAAGAGATCTCCTGAAGGAGCTAGTAGATACTCTGGCAGGTAACATGCCTGAAGCGGTAGCGCAGACTGTTAACACCCAGTTGTCTACCCTAGGTTCCATTGTCAACTCGTCTATGAGGCTCATATCTTATACAGCCGAAGGGGCATGTAGGGCAGCTAGCTCAGGCGTAGCTCTTAGAAGGCAAGCCTGGATGCGCCTGTGTCATTTCGCGGAGGCCTTTAAGTCTTCCTTCACTGACTCCCCCTTTTATGGGTCCTCTCTCTTCGGACCCAAAGTGAAAGACACCCTCACCAGATGCGAACAGGAGGGAAAGACCCTATCTGCCATAGGGGCCCGTTTTTCTCTTCCTTCTAGGCCTTATCCCAAGGCTCAGAGAGGAGGGAAAATGTGGTTCAAAAAGTCTGAGGTCCTTTCCCGCAGCTCAAGGTGAGTCCCCCTCCAGAGGAAGGGGGAGGAATTATTCCGGAAGATGCCGTCCTAGAAGCAGAGGAGGCCCCCGCAACTCGGGAGTCCGCGATTCCTTTCTCAGTTCTTCCTTCCAGCGTTCCTGAAGCGTTGCCTGACTGTGCTATTCCGGAGCTAGTTGGGGGCTGAATTTCATTGCATCCAGAAGCCTGGGAAAGCATCACCCAGGATAGTTGGGTGCTTCGAATAGTTACCGGAGATTACACTATTCCCTTTGCGTCGACACCCCCCCCCCCCCAGTCAGAAGGATCCCGGACATCCCACCCAGTCAATGGGATCAAGCAGCACTAGAAGTTGCAAAGCTGCTAGAAAAAGGAGTCATCCAACCAGTCCCCTCAGACCATGTCGGATCTGGAACTTACGACTCTTTTTGGTGCCGAAAAGAACAGAGGACCTGAGACCCATTCTGGATCTCAGTCGACTGAATCACTACGTTCTGAAGTCTAAGTTCAGGATGGTCACACTTCAGTATATTTTTCCACTGCTGGAGAAAGGAGTATGTATGTGCTCCAGCAATCTCAAGGATGCCTACTACCACATCAAAATGGAGAAGGCATCCAGGAGTCATTTACGCTTCCGGTTAGGAGCCAGTCACTTCCAGTTTCGTGCCCCACCCTTTGGTCTCACCACAGCCCCCAGGGTGTTTACCAAGTGTTTGGCAGTAGTGACAGCTCACCTGAGATGTCTAGGATTCCAGGTGTTTCCGTATCTGGACGACTGGCTTCTTGCCGCCCCCACCATGCATCTGCTCGTTCAAGCCAGGGAGACGACCATTTCACTTTGCCAACATCTAGGAATTACTTTGAACTGGAAAAGGTCTGTCTTGCAGCCCTCACAGCATGTTGTTTTTATAGGCACAGAGCTAGACTCTATTCAAATGCGCGCCTTTCTGCCACAGGACAGGATAAGAGTGTTGCAGTCTCAGATCCACGCACTGTTGCCCCTCAGAAAAGTTCAGTCCAGGTTAGTTCTTCAGCTCTTGGGATCTATGGCCTCCACCATCATGCTGGTACCTCTGGCCAGGTTACACATGCGGATCCTACAGTGGCTCCTGTCGGTTCAGTGGTCCTTTCAGAAGCTTCCTCTTTCCCACCTGATACTTCTCACGGAACAATGCAAACAGGACCTCCTCTGGTGGCTATGCTCCTCCAATCTGGACAGAGGAAGGAGCTTGATTCCTATGTCTCCAGTGGCCACGGTGACCACAGACTCCTCCCAGATGGGGTGGGGGGGCATTATCTAGGCAGGACGGTCCAAGGCACCTGGCAAGATCATGAGGTACACTTGCACATCAATGTTCTGGAGATGAGAGCAGTGTTTCTGGTGTTGCAAGCACTCCAAGACTCTCTACCTCGGGGAACGATTGCAATTCACTTTGACAACATGTCCGTAGTGTGGTACCTGAACAAGCAGGGGGGAACCAAATCTTATCCCCTCGGTTTCTGGTGGCAATGCACATTCCGGGGAAGTCCAACATGATAGCGGACAGGCTAAGGAGAGCTATTCTGATGCCTCACGAGTAGTCCCTGAACAACCGAGTGGCGGTTCAGATCTTCAAAAGGTGGGGTCAGCCTTGCTGCGATCTCTTCGCCAGCCCCCTCAATGCCAAATGCAGCAAGTACTTCACTCTGATCCCCCCACAGGGGGAGTCATCCAGGGACGCTCTAGCTCACGATTGGCCCCCCAGTCTGGTCTACGCTTTCCCTCCATTTCCTCTGTTACCAAGAGTGATACAGAAAGCCATATCCTTGGGAAGCAGGATGATCCTTATTGCACCACACTGACCTTGACAAGTATGGTTCCCTTTTCTTCAACGGTACGCACTGGATGGTCCGTGGACTCTGGACCCAGTGCTGGACCTCCTGGTTCACATGTTAGCTAAACTTCATCCATCCCTGCGAACTCTCAGGTTGACAGCCTGGCTGCTCCACTTCCGTTGCTAGTCAGACAACATTCCTTTTCACCTGAAGTGGTGCACATCTTGTCTTCTCATAAGTCTTCCACCAGGAAGATTTATTCCAGCAAATAGAGGAGATTCTCTATTTGGGCTCAGGCCCAAGGTTTGGACCCCTTCACAGCCTCAATTCCGTCGGTCTTAGATTTTTTAGCCATGTTGTTCCATCAGGGCTCCGCGCCCGCTACCATTAAAGTTCAGTTGGCTGCAATTTCCAATTTTCACATATCTTACGAGCCCTCTCTTATGGGCCACAAACTCTGTAAAGCCTTTCTAAAAGGCGCTTGGTTACTTCGTCCCCCTGTTTCAGAACCTGTACTGCCATGGGACCTGAACCTTGTGCTACAAGCTATGACAAGCTATGACATCACCACCCTTTGAACCGGCTGCCACTTGTGACTTAAAGTTCTTATCGAGGAAGACGGCTTTTCTGATAGCCATTACATCGGCCAGGAGGGTATCAGAACTTCAAGCTTTGTCCATTAAACCTCCGTATTTGATCTTTCATAAGGACAGAGTTTCCCTGAGGCTTAACCATTCCTTCTGAAGGTGTCATCCTCTGTCAATCTCCATCAATCTGTTGAGCTACCAGTGTTCTTTCTGAACTTTTCCAGTAAAGCAGAGTTCAGGTTTCATCAGTTGGATGTGCACAGACAACTGAGATTTTATTTGCATAGGACTAAGCATGTTAGGAAATCTGATCAACTGTTTGTGTCTTTTTCAGAAAGCAGGGCAGGTTGTCCTATTTCCAAGGGCACATTTTCTAAATGGATCAAAGATTGTATTTCATTCATCTACTCGTTAGCAGGCAGAACTTTACCCTTTCCCGTCAAGGCTCATTCTACCAGGGCTATGTCTACATCAGTAGCTTTCCATGCTTGGCTTTCCTTGGATGATATTTGTGCTGCGGCCACTTGGGCCTCTCCCAACACTTTTATTACTCATTACAAGCTGGACGTGGCTTCTAGGGGCCAGGCTTCCTATGGTTCCATGGTTCTCAGGAGTATCTTCTTATGAGCCTCCCAGGGAAGAGGTGCTGGGGACGCTGTCCCGTGAGTAAGGAATGTAGGCGAGATAGGACCACATAACATCAGTTAGTTATGTACTCACCGTAACGATCGATGTATGTGGTCCATCTCTCCTACATCCCTACGTACCCTCCCACCTGCCCCCTTCCTAGAGGATTTTGAGGAATATTAGCTCTGGACCCTTCAAGGTCAGTGATTGTTTTTCCCTTATCTGGCTGGAATTTCTTCCAGTGTTTGAGTATGGGTTATGATTGGTGTGATTGCAAACAAGATCTGGGGCTAGGGCGAGGTGCATCTTGGGATACCGGGTTAGCCCAGCCAATTAGAGACTTCGTGCTAGAGAAATTTGAACCCGTGAATAAGGAATGTAGGCGAGGAGGACCACATACATCGATCGTTATGCTGAGTACATAACTAACTGTTTTTTTTTTCATAATTCCCATGACTGCCACCTCAAATATAATTTTAGCTAGGGGTCAGTTTATGCGAATGGGCAGAATGACATCTCACAAGGATAGACTGGAGCAAGAATTTGATAAACTCTAACATGTTTTTAGAACGAAGTTATCCACCACCTATGGTTAAACAGCTTAGATTAGAAATAAACTGATGTGATAATAAATATACATACATCCCTATTAGAACGTGGCCCAGTGACACATAATATATTGAACACAACTGGTGTTAATGGGTATGAAGACCAGGGGAATTTTAATAGATTTGCGCAAACCTTGATTTTTACCTTACAGTGTAGATTCTGATAAGGTAAAATAACTCATTAGTAGGAACTTGGATAATGTTCAGAAGTAACGAAGAATTCTTCAGAATCTTAAGGGAATCCCCAAATTTTGTATATAGAACAACAGCTAACTTTAAGAAATTATTTGAGACCAACAGTAGACAAGCAGGGAAGTATCAACAACAAAGGTACCCAGTGCTGTAGTAAATGTCGGCAATGTGAGTTTATTATTCAGGAACCTGAAATATCTTTAAAAGACTTGCATGGCCCCCATGTTAATTTATCTTATGGGAATTGCAATACTAGCGGATTAGTGTATATAGCCAGATGTGATTCATGTCCAGCATTTTATATTGGTAAGACCGAAACACCCTTAAAAAGAGGATTTGTAAACACTGGTATGATATCAACAAAGCTAACACCAATAGTGCACTTTATAAACATTCTGTTTTGTGTGAATTTTAAAAAGTTCCATTTTCGGATTTTGCAAGAAGTACTCTGTGATCCTTGGGAAGGGGCTTGGGAGACTAACGTAGAATACAGAGAGCTTCACTGGCAGTTGAGGTTAAATGCAACAGTTTTTCCTGGTATCGGTGACTCCACTTCAATCTCCCCAGAAAATGCCAAACCTTGAACACCCAGAGAGAGTTTATAGTTTTCAAAATAAGGTTTATATACACTATTTTATATCATCTGCATGATGGAGTAATTATTTTTAATATTAGGATTCTTTATATTTTTTTGCATTCAGTAGTAATATATGTTTTCTAAACCATTTTTTTTCACTTGAAAACAATGATTGTTTTATGTTTTTATCAGTAGTAACATTGTGTGTGTTTACTATTGTGGGTTTTGGTAACCTGATTAGTTGATAGTACTAAAACAGTATTTTTTAAGTGTGGTAAGTTGGGGTCGTATTTTAATTCATTTTCACATATTTTATGTATTTTTTATATATCATCTTCACCTGTAACATTTTACTTACAAGCTCAGTAATGTTTTTTATGTAGAAGGCACTATGTCTTTAAGATAGCATTAATTGATTCCTTATTGCAGAACAGAGCGTGTGTACGTACCTTTAAGAAGCATTTCCAGATGTAGGCATGTGCATATAAATAGTGAGCATGTGCAGGCAGCAGTGCCATTTTGAGAGAACAGCTGGAGTGTATGAGTGTAGTAGTCTGTCTGTTTAAAAAGTTTAATTTTAATTTACAAACTCTCATTCCTGATGTGTTTGTCTGTAATAAATCTGCTTGAACTGAACCCACGAATGTTCGTCTATCTTATCCTGAATAGACTAGCGACACTTGTGACATTCATCTAGTATTTAAATGAGTCAGAACACAGGGATCACCATTTTGTTCTGATGAAGTCTTGAGGGCATTCAGGACAAAAGTACATGATGAGTGAGCGTGCCACCTGTATGTACTAAACTGTATTTTTGTACACAATAAAGGATTTACTTTACATTTGGCTATGATGTCTTTTTCAACTGAAGAAGCCTCACACAGTTGCCCAGGGGTGTAGTTTGTTTCAAATTCAGGTCTTTCCTTATCTAGATGATCTGCTTATTCAAGCTCCTTCCCTCCATACTCTGCTTCAGGATCTCAAGCTTACTACTTCCCTGTTACAAAGTCTGGGGTTCACCATAATCTTTCAGAAATCAGTTCTGATAAATTCCCAGGATCCTGTTTTTCCACTGCTGCAGACTTTGGACATTTCCCATGCTGGCATCTCTACTTGCCACCAAGGCTCCATCTCTAATTGCCCTTTTCCATTCCCTTATTCCTATGGCATCTGACAACACCAGGAAATTTTTCAGGGTTCTCTGATTCGTGGCTTCCAGCATTTCCATGTTCCTTCTGGCCAGACTCCACATGAGAAAGCTTCAGTGGTATTTCACGTCAGTGTAGCTTTAGCATCGTCACCCCCTGGAATTCCCAAAACCTTTCCTTCCCTGTCTCAAGCTTGAGCTTCATTGGTGGATTTGTCAACTTTCTCAACCCAGGGCTTCCTTTCCAGGTTCCAGTCCTGACTCAAGAGCTCTTTACAAATGTCTCGGATAGGGGATGGGGATACCTCTTGTGTCCTCCTCAAGGTTCAGGGCCTCTGGCCACCTTATCAGAGGTCAGACTACATCAATATAAAGATGATGAGGGCTCTGCTTCTGGCTGTTCAGGCTTTTCATTCCCTCTTTCATCCCAGGCCCCTCACAGTTTTCATAGACAATACCACAGTGATGTGGTATGTCAGCATGCAAGGGGACACAAGGTCTTTTCTTCTTTGCAGACTAGCTGCTTAGGTCTGGATCTAGCTGTCCAGTATCAAGTGAGTCTTCAGGCAGTTTACATTCCCTTGGAGCACAATCTAGTAGCAGTTTACATTCCCTTGGAGCACAATCTAGTGGCAGACTCCTTGAGCTAGTTCAGCACACAAGCTCACGAATGGATGCTTTACAGAGATGCGTTTCTGGGCATTTTCCATCGATGGGGTATTGGTGTTCCTCAGATAAATATTTTTGCCTTCACTCTGAACAGACAACTTCCTCTATTCTGTTCCAGAATCCCAAGTCCTGTGACTTTTTAAGTGGACACCCTATATTTTCCTTGGAAGGGGATGTTTCTTTACGCTTTTCCTCTTGTGCATCTTCTTCAATGAGTCTTGCACAAGATCAGACAAGACTTTCCCAAAATCTTGCCAGTAACTCCTTTTTGACCCAAACAGCATTGGTTCCCCTTCTTTCTCACTTGGCCAGGGTTAGTGACCACAAGTTATCTCACAGGGTAGATGATGATGAGCATCATCATCATCATCATCAACCCCCCTTTTCCTATTTTCTACATGGGGTCAGGGTATAATGTTAACTGTCACCATCTCTCTCGATTCAATGCCATACTCCTGCCTTCTTTGACATTTATGCCTGACTGTCGCAGATCTTCTCTCATGCAGTCCATCCACCTCTTTGCTGGACATCCTCATTTCCTCTTACCTTCTTCCTGTCTGTCCCAAATTTTCTTCACCAGATTGTCTTCTGCTTTTCTGCACGTGTCTGAACCACCATAATCTGTTTTCTTTGTTCTTTTCTGCAGTTGAAGCTAATTTGGTTTTTACTCTTATGTCCTTATTTCTTCGTCTGTCCAACAGTGTGCATCCTCCCATGCTTCTCACACACTTCACTTCCATCACCTCTAGCTTTCTCATATGCACTGCCTTTAATGCCCAGGTTTCTGTGACATACAGTAGCACTGGTCACACCACTGTCTTGTACACCTTACGTTTCTGCTTTTTTGGCATTCTGTCCTACACTACAGCTGACACTCTCTATACCAGTTTTGGCACTTCCCTATTAAATAAACGAATGTTCAAAATTTCGAACGCCACTTTATCATCAACTAAATGTCAAAACATCCAATTCTCGAACAGACGGAACAGTGATTTTTTTTTTCCCCTAGGAAAAAAAATCAGACAGAACAACGACCCCCAGGGAAAAAAATCGCTGGTCCACAAAATAAAGTGGGGGGCTGTGCCAACTCCGACATCGTACCACAGTGGAGGAAACGGCAAAGTCCCAAAAACGGGCCAGTGATTTTTTTTTTTTGCCTAGGAAAAAAAATCGCTGTTCTGTATCTTCGGGATTTGGCCTTTTCGACAATAAGATGTCGATAAAGCGGCATTCGAAATTTTGAATGTTTGTTTATTTAATAGGGAACTATTTTGGCTGCAACTGTTCTGATTCTAGCTTTGATCTCTTCATGCAGACTTCCCTTCTCCTCAACCACCCTTGTCAGATGCTTGAAGTTATTAACCTGTTCCACTATCTTTTCTTCTATCTCAATTTTCAGCTTTTTCTGATTTCCCCAATTTGCTGACATTACCACTGTCTTATCTGTACTTAGATGTGAAGTTGTCCTATCTTACCTTCATTCTGTACTGATGGGTTTGGAACTGATGCTCTGTTCTGACTCTGCCTTTTACTAAAGCTCGAGGTCTTCAACTAGCTTGTGGCTCATTCCCTAGCCCATGATGCTGTAGGGCATTCCCCAGATCTTGTTTGCTGCTGAAAAGGATTGAGCATGTCATCTAGCTCTGGTTAAGTGAAACTTTGATATTTCAAAAAATTCTTTATACAGTCTTACTAGATTAATATTTTACTATTTTCTTGGCGCGTGTTTATAGCGCTTTCTCTCAATATACACTTTGTTAGTTCTTATTTGGCCAAGTTTTGTTAGGCCTCACTTTCCCTATCTCTACTTACGATACTTTGTACATTAGCTAAAAAGTGTGCTTTCTCTCTCTCTATATATATATATATATATATATATATATATATATATATATATATATATATGTATATATATATATGTATATGTATATATATATATGTATATATATGTATATATATATATATATATATATATGTATATGTATATATATATATATATATATATATATATATATATATATATTTATATTTATATATATTCTTAGTGTAGAAATTATTAGAGTTATTAGAAACCTTTTGGTAATTGCTTAACATTTTTTTGTCTGTCAGCCTGCTGTTTAGGCTATTGTGTGTTAACTTAGAGAGATATTGAGCCCGTTTTAATTAGAGAACTGTTTTTCCTGTTATATCTTTTATTAAGTTTGTACTTTTAGCAGAGTGCTATTTTCTTTTTTCAGCAAAGAGTGTTAGAATTGCTTGTGTGTTAATCCCTTGCTGTTATCCCCTTTTAGCTTGTTTTATTTAGAGAGCTATTGATCCCGTTTTAATTAATGGGCTGGGATTTTCCCTCCTCTTTTTTTTCTTGGCGTGAGTTGTACTGTATAGTGTTAAGGATGTCGAAGCAGCCTAAAGAGACCAAACTTTCAGGATTGAAAAGGTGCCCCAAGTGTTCTCAAAAAATGTCCATTACGGATGGACACACTGATTGCGTTTATTGTGTGGAGGCACTGCATTTACAGGAGTCTTGCTCAATTTGCTAATCCTTCAGCTCAAGAGTCCTTTATGAAAGAAGGAATAAGCTGATCCTTAAGGGCCTTCTTAAGTCTACATTTTCAGAAGCTTTCAGAGCAGGGTCAAAGCCCTCCAAAAAAGTCAGTTTCCCCCTCTCACAAATAAAACAAAGTCTCTAGAAGGCCATTTTCTGCTTCTGATGGATCGGAGCAGTCTTAAAAAGTATCGAAAGTGTCAGTCCATTGAACTTGTTTGACCTTCCACCTCAGCTCCATCTGTTTCGGGGCCAATGGTGTTGCAAGTTAGGAGCCGCTCACCTGCATTGGAGATGGTTTCTCCTACACTAAGATCACCGATACTTCAGTCTGTGGCATCTCAAGCCCCATGCTCTCATTCTTCCAGGAGCTTTTCAGACTATGATATGGATAGTCTGGTGCAGAAGCTATTAAGGACGCCGGCACTGACCAAACATTTGTTGGAACCAACCCAATCTGCTTTGGAACTGATTGGGCCTGTCCCTTCTACTTTAATTTCTCCTCTGATGCAAACTGTGGTCTCAGAGCTGGAATGTGTGGAACTGATGGACCGAGACCTACTTTGGCATCTTTGTCTCCGACTGCTCTGACTACTTCACTGCCATCTGAGGTGTCTAGGAGCTAACTCTGGTCCGGAGAGGACGTCAGACTGAGTTTTTATCTGTTCCAAACTTGCCTCTTGTGGCCTCGGCTCGGGTGAGCTCGGCTCCAAACTCGGTCTTGGAGCCTCCCCCTGTGGTGCCAGGGGCATCTTCTGGTTCATCGGATCATGCGAGGGGGGCTTTCATGGCTATGAGGAGAGCTTTGTTCTCACGGGTATCCTCTCTGTCAGATCATCTTATTCCTCCCCCTAAGGCACTGGTATCTGTTTCTGCACAGCTGATCCCACAACATAGTAGAGATCTGAAGTCTTAGGAAGCCCCAGAGGGGGAACCCCTCTCTTCCGGACCCTCTCCGGAATGCCCATCCGAAGAGGTACTCAGAAAGAGACTATGTAAGAGGAAGCATTTGGACTCCCTGGAGGAGTCGCTCACATCACACTGCCCTCGATGAATCAGAAGGGTCCCCATGGTCGTCCTCTGAAGATGTCTCTCTTTGCAGACATTTTAGATGTCCTTTAGCAGAGAGGCAGCTATAGGTCCACCACCCCTTTTGACGAGGAGTCCGTTTACCTGAAGGCTTTTGGGTCTCGACCTTCCACCACTTGGGTGTGTCCACCTTTCGAAGAGCTTATGAAATTAGTTTGTTGAAAGGCATGGGACTCTCTGGAGACAGTGGAGCCTGTCCCTAGGAGGCCAAATAAATTCATAACATCTCCGGAAGACGAAACATTTCTCATGAAAGGTGTACCTGTAGATGCTATGGAGGTGGTGGCAACCACCAAAAAGGAGTTATCAGAAGCATCCATGTCTGTCCATCCTCCGAACAAAGAGTCATGTACAATGGACAGATACGTTAAGCGCATGTTTTCTTCAATGACCTTTACACTGCGGTCCCTGAATTACCTCACTCACTTTACCAGGTTACAGAGAGATCTCATAAAGGAGCTTGGAGATACTCTCCAGGGTTCTGTAGCTATGGGAGTGGCAGATAAATTATCCTCCCAGCTCTCCACCCACAATTCAGTAGTTAACTCAACCATGAGGCTCACCTCTTATGAGGCTGATGGAGCAAGTAGGTTGGCAGGTTCAGGAACTGCCCTTAGGTGACATTCCTGGATGCGCTTGTGTACCTTTGCGGGACCCTTCAAGTCATCCTTCATTAATGCCCATTTCGATGGCTCGTCCCTGTTTGGGCCTAAAGTCAAAGAAACACTACCCAGGTCTGAACAGGAAGGAAAGACTCTGTCTGCCACTGGGGTATGTTTTTCCACATCTTCTAGACCCTATCCCAAGGGTCAAAAGGGAGGAAAAATGTGGTTTCGAAAATCCCAGAGAGCCTTTCAAGACGCACATGGTGAACCTTCTTCCAGGGGCAGAGGAAGAGGTAATAATGGAAGATGCCTGCCATGCAGCAGAGGGGGTCCGCAAAACCAGGGTGTCCGAGAATCTTTCTTCGGTAAGCCCTTTCAATGCTCCTGAAAGGGGGCCCAACTGTCCCCCTCTGGAGGCAGTCGGGGGTCGCTTATCTTTGTAACCAGATGCCTGGCTAAAACTAACAAAAGACAAGTGGGTACAAAGGATCATATCCAGAGGTTACTCTATAACCTTTTCCATGCCAACCCCACTAATGAAAATGATTCCGGACATTCCACCCAGTCACAGGAAACAAGCAACCGTAGAAGTTCAGAAGTTGCTAGAAAAAAAGTCATCAGACCTGTCCCCGCAGACAAGATAGGATCTGGGACTTTACTCAAGGTTCCTTTTAGTTCCAAAGAAAACAGGGGACTGGAGACCCATACTTGATCTCAGCAGACTAAACAAATCTGTAAGAAAAGACAAAATTCTGGATGGTTACACTGCAATCGATACTCCCTTTTCTGGGAAAAGACAATTGAATGAGCTCTGTAGATCTTCAGGATGCATACTACCACATAAAAATGGACAGGCCATCCAGAAGTCTCTTTTGGCTGGGAGCCAGTCTTACCAATTCTGAGTGCTGCCCTTTGGTCTCACTACAGCCCCCAGAGTGTTCAAATGTATGGCAGTAGTTATGGCTCACCTGAGGCATTCAGGATTCTGAGGGTTTCCATATTTAGAAGCTTGGTGATGGTGGTTAGGAGCCAGTCATCTACTTTCACAAGCAAGAAACACCACTTTGAATGCCTGTGCTCAATTAGGAATTACAATAAACTACGAAAAATCTGCCTTGCCATCTCAACATATCGTTTTTATAGGCGCAGAGTTGGACACGATTAAAATGATGGTAAAACTTCCACCAGACAGAATACAAACCTTACAAGCACAGGTTCGGGACCTCCTCTCAAAAACAGATTCAAGCAAGGGCAATTCCCAAAGTATTAGGTGCGATGGCAGCAGCGATCAATATTTATTTATTTTTATTTATTTATTTTACATTTGTTGACCGGGATAGTCCGACTGGATACATGTCCATTTTCAGCGGAGGCCTAGGGAGAAAAGCTCCAAGGTAGGACATACAGTAAAAATCACAAAATGATTACAAGTTACACACAGTTTACAGGCTCCGGTTGAGCAAGCAGGTAATATAATCATCCATTTTTAAAACAATGTGATATAATTACAGACTATAGAGGAGGATCTAGTCAGGTTTTGAACAAGGACATAGCCACTGAGTTTTAAAGTATAGCTTCAGGCTTTTTTGAACTGAATAAGAGGGTTCAAGAGTAAGATCAACATGTAGAGAGTTCCAGGTTTTGCCAACAGAGTTAGCAAACAGAGTCCCCAGCAGAGTTGTTGATTTTGGATGTTTGAACCAGTAGTTTATTAGAAGAGTGAAGTGACCTCAGGTTGCTATAAGGGTTGATGATATTTTTAAGTGCAAGCGTATTATCATGGTGGTTGAGTACATTATGGGCAATTATAAGCTGGTTGTACTGAGGCAGGCTAGGCTATTCTAGCCACCCCAGAAGATTTAGGTTGTGACAGTGGTGGGTCCTATAGGCCATGCCTGTTGCAAATTTAGCAATATGGTTATAACAGCTGGAGGGTTTGCTAAGAGCAGATTTGTTCAAATTAGTGAGTAGAGGGGAGGCATGGAGAAGAGTGGAGAGTAGATGGGAACAAGCAATAGCAGTCCTAGCAAATGGAGTAAGGAAAGTGTTGATCTTATAGAGGGAGCCAAGTTTTTTGTTAATGGGTTTGATAGTTTGATTGACATGGATATCAAATTTGAGGATGTTGTCTGTTACGCATAAGTTTGGTTTGCGCATCTGGGGAGATAATGGTACATTTATTAGATTTTATGGTAAAGAGTAGTGAGGAAGACTTACAAGTGGGGGAGAAAAGAAACAACTTTGTTCTGTTAGGGTTTAATATCAGCCGACGGTTAGAGAGCCAGTTTTTAACTATATTGAAAGTATTCTGGGTTAATGTCATTAGATCTGTCCGGAAGGTGGCTGAACAAAGCAAGGTGGAGTCATCTGCATATTGGATACAGGCAGCATTGGGGATGATAGTGGGAACGTCATTAATAAAGATAGAGAAAAGAAGGTGGGAGGTTGGCAAAATGGTTAAGATGATTGCCTTACAGGCACAAGGTGCAGGGTTTGATTCTCACATGGGGTAATTGGCTAGGCTTAAAATGGCCCACAATGGCAGTTAGCCTAGTACTAATCTATGAACCTATGAACCTATAAGGGGTCCTAGTATGGATCCCTGGGGGACTCCTAGGGTGACAGGTAGATGGGTTGATAGTTTGTTTTGCCATAGGACGGTTTGTTGTCTACCACACAGGTAAGATTTAAACCACTGAAGCGCATGGCTATTTAGTGAGAATGCCTTAAGGATGTGCATGAGTATTTGATGGTTGACCATATCGAAGGCCTTGGAGTGATGTAAAAAGAGGGCTGAGGAAAGCTTGCTATTATTTTGGTTATGGTTTATGGTATTAGAGAAGGATAGGAGGGCAGAGGTGGTACTGTGGTGTGGCCTAAAACTGTGCCGAGAGTTAGCCAACAGCTTATTCGGGGTAGCATAATGCATACGTTTTTATGGACACACTTCTCCATAATTTTAGCCAATGGTGACAGAATAGCTATGGGTCTAAAGTTTGATAGTTCAAAGGAGCTGCCTCCTTTATGGAGTGGTATTACATGAGATATTACTATACTTATTGCTTACTTATTATTACTATAATCCCCCTAGCTCAGATGCACATGAGAATCTTACAGTGGCTGCTATTCACCCAATGGTCCATGCAGGAACTTCCGATGTCGCATCAGGTAATGCTAACAGAATCTTGCTGGAGAGACCTACGTTGGTGGCTACATTCAGATCAAGTGACCTTAGGTCGTCCTTTCATTCTTCCATCCCCTCTAGCCACAGTGACTACAGATGCCTCCCAGGTAGGGTGTGTGTGTGTGGGGGGCATTATCAGGGAAGGACAGCCCAAGGCACGTGGCAGGATTATGAGGCCCATTTGCATATCAGTGGTCCTAGAGATGAGAGCAGTGCTTCTGGAGTTACAGGCATTTCAACACTGTCTTCCACTGGGAACATTTGCAGTCCAGACAGACATGTCAGTTGTTTGGTATATAAACAAACAAGGAGGAACCAGATTTTACTCCCTTTGTCGAGAGGCTCTGAGAGTATGGCAGTGGGCGACTTCCTCCCAATGCTTTCTGATAGCAATGCACATCCCAGGGAAATCCAGCGTGATAGCAAACCAACTCAGCAGAGCAATTCTAATGCCTCATGAGTGGTCCTTGAAACAAATAGTAGCAAAAATGATTTTCCTAAAATGGGGCCACCCTTGCCTTGCTGCAGTCTTTTTGCCACGTCCATGAACATAAAATGCAGCAGCTACTTTGCCCCCTTCCAGGGGAATCCCCAAGGGATGCATTTGTACACGATTGGCCCCTGGGTCTCCTCTATGCTTCCCCCCCATTTCCATTGATACCCAAAGTTCTTCAGAAGGCCAGCATTTTGGGAAGAACCTTAGTCTTGATAGCTCCTTAATAGCCTTGCCAGATTTGGTTCCCCTTCCTACGGCCTTTTCTTCAGGAAGAGCCTTGGATCTTGGACCCAGTACCAGATCTCCTGATCCACTCTTCAGGGGCTCTTCATCCATCTCTTCAGACCCACAAGTTGACAGCTTGGCTGCTCCAGTTGAAGTATAGCCAGGCTAAAAAAGCTTTCATCTGCAGCACAACATATCCTGATTTCTTCTCACAAGACATCTACCAGAAGAGTATATCTCAGTAAATGGAAGAGGTTTTCAATCTGAGCACTAGAGAATCATATTGATCCTTATTCAGCACCTATATCTTCCATCCTAGAGTTCCTGACAAAGCTTTTTAATGAAGGAGCAGCTGCAGCTACTATTCGAGTACAACTAGCAGTGATCTCAGATTTTCATTTTGAGAATGAAGGGCCAAATATGTCCCACAGACTATCAAAGGCTTTTCTGAGAGGCACTAATCTTTTGAGACCACCCATTAAGTCCCTACTGCCACCATGAAACCTGAATTTTGTACTATCCAGAGTAATTCTTCCCCCCTTTGAACCTTCATCATCATGTGACTTAAAGTTCTTAACATGGAAGACCATTTTCCTAGTGGCCATTACTTCAGCTAGGAGGGTTTTGGAGTTACAAGCATCATCTATAAAACCCCCAAATATGTTGTTCCACAATGACAGGGTGTCACTCCGAGCAAATCCAACCTTTTTACCAAAAATATGTTCAGATTCCAATTTGAATAAGTCCATTGACTTGCATTGTTTCCCTAAGTATGGTAATAAGGCAGAATAAGGCAGTACTGTCTAACCAATCTGGAGATGTATTTATCTTTAATATTGATACACCGCCTCCTTTAGTTTTCACTCCTTCAGTTTGTGGTCTGAATGTGTGGAAGGAGGTGTAGCCTGATATGGCTGAGGTGCTCTCCACAGCCTTGAACCAGGTCTCTGTGACTGTGCAGATGTCTGTCTTCCAAGGTGAGGACTGCTTCCAGTGAGTGCAGTTTCATGTTAAGACTCCTAGTGTTTTGCAGTATAACCTGGAGGTTGTTTTGGATGGAGTTTTTACATTGGGAATTTGTCCTTGAGACACTGCCTAAACAAAGGCACTATGGGGGTTGGCAAGAGGCCCTGGTCAGTAGCCAAAATCCCAGGGGTGACAGATGAAGACCATCTCTGGCAAAGCATTGAGGTTTGTCGATCATGTCATCCCAGGCTGACAGATACTGTATCCCCTTAGAATGACTCCAGAATCTAAGCCAATTATTAAAGTCAATAATTTTCTGTTTTTATTGAGGCATTGTCCTAGGTGAAGGTAAAATGCTGCTTAAGGCTAGGGACATACCAGCCTGAGACACAGTCTGAGAGCTCAGTCATGTCTCTGTTCATCAAACAGAGAGGAACCAGGTCTCACCCGCTATTTCGAGAAGGACTGAGTGTGTGGCAATGGGTGATCTCTTCCATCTCCTTTCTTATACCAACGAACGCACATACCAGGGAGAGCCACCATGATTGCAAACAAACTAAGCAGGTCTATTCTGATGCCTCACAAGTGGTTTGTCAATGTCAGTGGAGGAGATAATTTTCCATTGATAGGGCCAGCCATGCTGCAGCTT
The DNA here is from genome assembly GCF_019279795.1 of Protopterus annectens. Lineage (NCBI taxonomy): Eukaryota > Metazoa > Chordata > Ceratodontiformes > Protopteridae > Protopterus > Protopterus annectens. Next base: position 1,149,719,259 of record NC_056741.1, on the reverse strand, counting down.
TTTCACTTCTCCCCTTAACTAGTGTAGCAGGCTCGTTGCCCTCATCCCTGCAACAGGAGTCACCGAGTGATGCTCTAGTCCATGATTGGCCCTCCATTCTAATATATGCTTACCCCCCTGTTGCCTCTGATTCCCGAACTTCTACAGAAAGCATACCAGTTGAACAGCATAGTTATCCTTATTGCACCTTTTTGGCCTCGTTAGATTTGGTTTCCCTTCTTCTGGCCTTATCGTCTACATCCACCCTGGATTCCAATCCAGACCTCCTGCCTCACCTGACTGGGATGACTCATCCAAACATAACAGGCCTCAAACTGACTGCATGATTTCTCCAGTTCTGCTGATTGCTAGGCAGCCCAGGCTTTCCTCACCGGTCCATCATATTTTGTTGTCTTTTCTAAAAGCTTCTACTAGAAAGACTTACAAAAGTAAATGGAAGAGATTTGTGTTCTGGACCCTTAAGATGGACCTGGACCACTTTTATGCCCCTATACCAGCTGTGCTTGACTTTTTAGTTTCAATTTGCAATGAAGAGGTTACCTTTTTTTTTTTTTTTTTTTTTTTTTTTTTTTTTTTTTACTATTAAGGCCTAGTTGGCTGTCATTTCAGGCTTCCATCTAGGTGAAAATAATTCTTCATTAGCTTATAAATTATGCAAAGCTTTTCTCAAAGGAACTTTTACTTATACCTTCACTAAAGGATTCTACTCCTCCTTTGGATTTAATTATCTTGATTCAAGCTCTGACCCAAGGCCTCTTTGAATCTTCAACCAGGTCAGACCGTAAGTTTTTGTCTTGGAAAACCATTTTCTTGTTGCTCTGACATCAACTAGACAAGTATCTGAACTGCAGGCTCCATCCTCCAAACCCCCTTACCTGGTTTTCCATAAAGACAGAGTTTCCTTATGGACCAACCCTATTTTTTGCCGAAGGTAGCTTCTGAGTCTAATGTAACCAGGTCAGTAATCTCCCAGTTCTCTTTACAGCTTTATCAAATAAGGGAGAGTATATGCTCCATCTTTTGGATGTGCATAGACAACTTTGGTTTTATCTCCATCAAACCAAAGATTTCCGAAAGACTGACCAGTTGTTTGTATCCTCCTTATCTAACAGATTTGGCCAGTGTGACTTTAGAAACTGACTTGTCCAGTGGTTAACTGATTGCATCACTTTTGTCTAGAGTAAAATAAAGCTGTCCTGGCCTAAGCCTCCTAGAGCTCATTCCATGAGGTCTATGGTTGTATCCTCAGCTTTTTGGTCAAAAGCTTCTATAGATGACATGTGTAGCTGCCACTTGATCCAGTGCTCATTACAAATTGGATTTGGTTTCTAGGAACAGAGCTGCCATTGGTTCAATAGTATTCTGAAATATCCTTCCATGAGGACCGCCCAAGGTTCATCTTGCTGGGGGCTCTGTCTTATCAGTTGAGGAATTAATAAAAATGACACCATCAGATAGAAAGTTATGCACTTAACATAACTTTACATCTTTGTTGTGCATTTTCATTCTTTCTGAACTTCCCACCCTGCTAACCCCCTTTCCTGTGCTCCTGGAGAGGCCTAAGGGTATCACTTTGGGAACTCTTGCTTCTTGTTTGAGCTCCAGTTCTTTTTCTTATTCTATACTTTAAGGTTTCTTAAGGTATTATCCATTGTCTTCTGTAGGCAGCAAACTGTATCTGAGATATTTTAGGCTGTTGGGGCATTATGGGTAAAGGGAGGAGCCCGAGAATTTGGATCTGAGGATCTGGAAGGAGTGGCAGAGTCGGATCAGAGATGCATCAGTTGAGGAAGAGTGAAAATGGACAACTTTTTTCACACTATTAATACCCTCCCTCCATACCCCTTAGATATTTATTTGTCCAGTTTCCAATACATTTTTTTTCTCCCATTCTCTCCTTTGGCCAAGATGAGATTCCCCTCTCCCTTTTTCTGCTATGCCATATATGTAAAGGTATTGCCTCTCTTAGAAGGGGGTAAGTAATCTGTGAAATTTTGAGCCTGTGCATCCCCTTTTATACCAGCACATTTGTGCTGCAACTGATGTACCAGTGCAAGGAGGATGCTCAAGTAAGCTTTTGTATACTGGCTAGCTGTCTGATCCTTGGTAAGATGCATTCCATGTCTGGAAGAGCTAGTACAGCAATGATCTGTTCGAACATCTACTGTTACAGTAAGTTTACTTGTATAGCTGTGATTTCTTCTGCATCTCACAGCTCCATCTACTGTTACAGTAAGTTTACTTGTACAGCTGTGATTTCTTCTACATCTCACAGCTCCAATGCCTTTTAGTTTGGAGGATATGATATTGATGCCAAAAGTTTCACCCTTCTTTGCAAAATTTAACTGAAAACACACTTTTTCCCCTTTTTTTATTGTTTCAGCAAAATGGGCTACACTCACATTTTTATTACAAAAAATTGAGTAGCTGAACTACTTTTTCCATTTAATGTAAACCTATCTACAGTTTTATCTTGTTCCCTTATTTTTTTCTGAGGTAATCCTTCATACATACCAAATGAAGATTCAGCTGTTTTACAACTCCATTTAGCACTTATCACAAGGTTAGTCTAGATGCAGTAGTGGGAAGACAGAGCAGTTTAGGTACTCTGGTGACTGTTTGTTTATGAGAGAAAAACAATAGTTTTCTGTAACTGAAAGGTCACCTGTGGCAAGAATGATAAGACTCCTGAAGCCAATTAGGCACACACTGCTACAGCAGCAGTAACATCTGTAAGCTTATTTCAGAAAGCTCAGGTTAGGATATTTTGGAGACTGACTTTATGCTATGATACTCGTGTAGGCTGCTGTCTTAAGTGTGAAACCAGTTGACTTCTCTTAAGCATTAATGTGCTTGTATAGAAGTAATACAGAATATTCATCATTAGATTACTGTTGCAGTAGCCTAAGTTGAATGAGATATCCTGCCAAGGATATGTCCAGCAAGTCAGCTTCCAAATCTTTAGGGCACCTTTCACACGCCATAGCCACTGTACATCTCAAGGAGAGCAGTGTAATATCAATTGGCTAGGTTGCCAAAACTTCAGAACTTTCTTGCTGTCAAAGTGCAATGTTCTCTGCGGGCTTTGAATGATTGGTTAGCTAAGAACCCTTTGGGGAATACCTTCCACTTCAAACATTTTTGTGAAGAAAATTTGTTCTTTCCTGTCAAAAAGATTTGCTAAACGATAGATTTGCTAAACGATAGAACTGTTTTTTTTTTTTTTTTTTTTTTTTTTTTTGCTGATTGTCACTAACACAAGTCTTGGCATTTTTTGATCATGGTTTCCTGTGGGACAGGTCTTCAAAATATCTGACTTTTGTGATAGTTTAATTTTGTCATCAAAACTTGTAGCTAGAGGCTAGCACTTCTGCTTTTGGATGTTGTTTATCTCAAAACTTATTTTTGCTGTCAATTTTTTTTCACCTGATATCCTAAGCTCTGCCACGCGAGTGTCTGACACCATTTTGTTTTTATAAATGGCCTTAAGTTCTTATATGAAGTCCCTTATTACTCATCTTATTTGTGTTGAAAACTGTTATTTTGTCTGTCAGAATTGTGGTTAGGGGCTGGGACTAATGTGTTTTGTTGTTGCAATTAAAAAAAATGACCTCTGATCTTAACTTTTCTGACAGGAGGTAAAACCTTCTCTTCAAGGATTGTCTAGCAGCTTGTCAGAAACCTTTTGTGGCAATGGCATGGACCTAGGTTGTGGTCACTTGACTGTTTCCTCCCTGAGCAGCAAAAAGAGAAGTTATCTAAGGGGCTTCAGTCTTGATTCTGGCCTTCACTTCACAGATGCTGATTGGTGACTTCATTGTGGCTATCTGCTGTTGCTCAGACTGCTCATAGGTTCATAGGTGTTTACTAGGCTTTACAAGCTTAGCCCATAGGATTACCCTGGCATTGTGGCACCCGACCTTAGTTCCCAGGGCCTTTGTCGAGTAAAGCCACTGGAGTGATCCCTGGGGTGAATTTTCTATTTCCCATCCACTCATCAAGATTTCTCTTGAAAGAGGGCCAGTGAGGTGCTCTGCTTGACATGTATGAGAAGACTATTCCATAGCATGGGCAGTCTCTGGGTTATGAACCTGTCCCTCCAGCATTTTCTGTTGATTGTGTTAATGAGGTTGAGGTCTCTGGAGCATGTGGTGTGGAGGGATTGGGATTTTTTTTAGATGTAGCATTTCTAACGGAGCTGGGCCAGACATGGCTTTGTAAGTCAAGCAGAGATCGCCTCTAAGTAGGTGATATGAGACAGAGAATAGTCAGAGTTTATTTATTTATTTTACATTTGTTGACCGGGCTAGTCTGGCTGGATACATGTCCATTTTCAGTAGAGGCCCGGGGAGAAAAGCTCCAAGAAACATACAAAATTAATATAGAAGTTATGACAGATTAATATAAAAACAGCAATTGTTACATAAAAACATTAGTGTTTTTTTTTTTTTCTCAAAAGAAATACAAATTATAATACTCATACTTTTTTTGAGTCTGTCCATATAGGACAAATGTTTAAGCCTAGGATCCTGTTTGTCAGGTACTTTTGCGTCATCTCCAGTTGTTGCAGGTGTTTAGTGAGGTACATGCCAAATGGGACATTGTACTCAATGACTAGCCTAATGAGGGAAGAGTAGAATGAGACATTGACCTATTTCTTCCTGGATGCAAAACCCTTGGTAATGAGATGTGCCACATAGAAGGACTTTCTGACCACAGTGGCAATGTGGTGGGCAAAAGAGAGGTTGCTGTCAACCTGTGTTCCCAGATCTGTTATAAAGCCTTCTGTGTTCAGTGGACTACCATCTATGTGGTAATTCATGGGAACCGGGTTTTTCCCAAAGGGGATGAAGACACTTTTTTTTGGCATTGAGCTTAAGGCCATGGTTCTGACACCAGTCGTTGGTCTCAGTGAGGCCTTTCTGTAGAATGTCAGCATCACTTGTGGAGTTAATAACTCCCAACTTGCAATCATCTGCAAACTTTGTCAGCCAGAGTCTCTTCGTCTTGGCCTGGACTTCAGAGAAGTAGATACCAAACAGGAGAGGACCGAACCCTGTGGGACTCCACTCGTGACTGATCAGCAGTCTTGATTTGGAGTCAGCTAATTTCACACTGTGGGTTCTACCTGTGAGCTAATTTGCAACCCGCCTAGTGATATAAGGATTGATACCTAGCTTAGTGAGTTTTTCTATGATTCCTGAGTGGGGAAGGGTATTAAAGGCCTTGGCCAGATCAAGGTAGGCTGTATGAACCACCTTGCCTTCATCCACAGCTCTGATGACCAAGAAGTTTACCAAGTTGAGCAGGCATGATCTACCCTTCACAGATCTTCCTTCCAGAGTTTGGAGATTCCCTATATCCTTGTTTACTTGGTCCATGATGATGCATTCCATAGCTTTGCATATCAGACTCGCCAGGCTAATGGGACGATAGTTCCCAGGGTCTGTAGTTGCTCCTCCTTTGTGGAGCGGGATGACTGTAGCAGTGCATCATTCGGTAGGGACAAAGCCTGAGGTGAGGCTGTGATTGAACAGGGCACACAGGTGAGGTGTCAGTTCACTCTGTAGTTCATGTAGAACACAGTCAGGGATATTGTCAGGTCCCATAGAAGCTGTATTCTTGGCCTTGGACAGTGCTGTTTTAATCTGTGCAGCAGTAATACTGGGTGCCTGACAATCTACTGGTATTGTGACTGGTCCTTTGGAGGGGGGGGGTAAAGTTAGCACTGAATCTGTTGGCCAGTATATTGGCAATATCCGTTGGCTCGGTATAGGAGGTACCATTGTGCAGTAGCTCAGAGCAAATCTGGGTATTGCCGTGGAGATTCTTTACATAACTATCAAAGGGCTTGTTACTGTCTTGACTATCTGCTGCAATTCTGTTTTCATAGCTAGCTTTAGAGGATTTAATGAGGGATCTCAACTTTTTGTTGAGGCTGATAAGGGAGTTTTTCCAGTCTTCGGACTTTACCTTATACTGCATCAGTTTACTCATTCTGTTGTAGAGTTTGTTTATTGCAAGGGACCACCAGATTTGGCTTCCTTTTTTTGAAGGAGAGCGTCCTGGTTCTGTTGGGTAGGGCGAGATCCATGCTTTTTTGTACATGTTTGCATGGGTGCCATGAAGTTAGCAACCTCTGATTTTAGGAGCCCAAAGTTAGCTTTGGAGAAGTTTTTCATGGTGGTTACCTTTGCGGGGAGGGGGGGGGGGTGTGGTTTTCCAAGGTGATTAGTTTGTGGTCGGATCTAACCAGGGGGGAGTTGACTACTGGTGTAGAGCAATGGTTGCCCATGTTAGTAATGACCAGATCAAGGATGTTGCTATCTCTAGTGGGGGTAAGAACGAGCTGGTCCAGGGCATTGGAATTAATGAATTCCAGGAAATGTTGGGCAAGTGTATTGGTACATGAGTAGTTTTCCCAGTTAATGGAGGGGTAGTTGAAGTCGCCCAGTATGAGTGTTAGGTTGGACCCTAATATTCTCCTGGGTGGTTAGGAACGTGGAGAGTGAGTCTTGGGACATGGTTGGGGACCTATAGCAGGCTACAACCTGAATTGCTGTCTTGCCCAATGTTAGCTGCACCTGAAGTATCTCATATGTGTTATGTTGGGCTACCAGTCTGGAGGTGTGCACATCCGTTATGAATATGGAAGCACCACTGTCTTTTGAGCTTTGGTCCAAATTCTGGGACCAAAAGGTGTGGAATGAGTACTAGCCTGGTAGTGCAGGGGTGCTTTCTGCTGCCTTGAACCAGGTGTTTCTTACAGCACAAATGCAGATGTTCTCCATTTTAAGGAGTGCTTCGAGCGAGTGCATCATCAGTTTCTTTTAGTTCCTCTGGTGCTGCTCCACAGGCTGACACTTACGTACTGGCAGGTGGACACATTCTCTGTGGCTGCTTAGCTGTCTGTCAGGTGAGGGAGAACTACTCTTGACAGCTTCAGGGAAGGAACTAGGTGATGCTCCTTTGCTAAGCCATTCTGAGGAGCTTCATTCCTGGGGAAAAGATCATCCTTCAAACTGCTGTTAATCTGAGGATTGGGTGGGATTTGCTAAAGATTTATTTAAAGAGTTTCAGTCTTTACATGCCAAGTCTTCTCCTCATTAGAAAGAAAAAGATTTTCCTATCTCTGGTATTCTGATCCCCAGTAGGGGGGGGCGGGCAGGATTTAGACCTGGATTACTCACATTTCCACTTCACAATATGAGGAATCCGACTCTGAGGGAAGTTATTCTTCAGATTCCTAATGCCATATTGGAGGGCTTGTTTCAGTGGGAACAAAAAAAAAAAAAAAAAACAGGATTCCAGCAAAGATATGATTTGTTACTGGTGGGTTTTCCTCAGCCTATAGCTGTTCTTCTGTTGTTGTCAGACTTGGGGGATGCTTTCTTTGCAGCTATTACTTGCTTGACAGTCGGCCACCTGTTTGCAGAAAGTCTTACAATTGCATAAGATGTCCCCATACCACAGATTACTTTTTTCCTAATTCCTGGTCAGATCCTCTGTCAGAATCAGCTTCTGCCTTACTACTTATAACAACTATCTGGGAAAAGCCTTTTGATTGGATTGTGAAAAAAATTTACACTTCTTACACCTTAACCTTCATAAGTGTATTATCAGGTTCATGTCTGGCTCTTCTGGCTTCCTTTGACAGTGTGAGAAAGTTAATTGCTCACTGCCCTTCTTCAGAGACTTATGACATCTCTGAATTCATTAGTATCCTATGTATTGAGTAACCAAACATTTTCTAAAATGTTCGTATGGCTCCGCTGTTGCTTTTTCTAGAGGAGTTGCCACTGGGTCGCTGATAAGAATTGCCTAGCTACTTTCTCAGACTTTACTAGAAAAGGTTAAAGCTGTGGTCCTGAATGCTCCCCTGGACAAAAAGGTGTTTGATTTAATGATGTAATTAATTAATGGTTTGATTGAACACACTATATGAGGCAAGTTCTTTTAATGCATTTTTACTCCTTGAAGGCTTGTGTGGAGAGCCGAGACGTTAGAGCTGTGTTTGAGTTTTTAATAAATTGGTGGAATCACTGGCTGGTTGTTTTTGCTTGTTTCAGTTCAGTTTGTGGTTTTTAGTCCTTTGGTTCTTCCTCCTCTGCTGAGGTCTTTAAAACGTTAGAGGAAAGGAGAAAAGTTAATTCAGGTGGTTACCCAGATTTTGTAGCCCTACTTGACAAAATATAATAAAAGCTTTTCTTCCACTTGCCTGTTCCTTTTTCAGGAAACAGAGTAAGCATTCCCAGCAATGCACAGGTAAACAAAATTTCAAGCAATCAATGACAGGGAGGTTCAAAGATGAAAGAAGATCCTCTCAAAAATAAAGGCAATTAAGGAAATAGACTGACTGTATGACTTTTCATGTGCATTCTTCTACCCGTCATTCCTGTGGCATGAGATAACCTCAGACACTTGGATTATAAGAATCATTCAAAAAGGCTACATGTGGCAAATGGATTCCCTTCTTTTTCAAAGGATTTCTCTTCATCCAACCAATCAAATTTCCACGTTCCCTTTTATTCTAGATCAGATACTGTATCACAGGGTTATAACACCTGTTCCCCCAAGACTAAAAGGGAAATTATTTTATTCAGTAATCTTTCTGATGCCAAAGAAAGAAGGAATCTGGAGACCTCTTCTAGACCTTTCTTTTTAAACCTTTATACATTCCAGTTCAAAAATAATTCAGGCCAATTTTGTTTTCTGTGTCTGATTTACATTTTCAGCCCTTTGGTTTGTTAGAAGCTCTAAGAGCGCTTACAAAGTCTGCCTCCTGTAATAGCCCCATGGCAGGTTACTGGACATTAACATTTTTCCATAATTAGACAACTATTATTTTTACAGATTATTTCATACGTTGCCAAGAATATCTGGCTTTGGTGAAGAAGTGTCTCACCCTGGGTTTTCAGGTGAATATAGGTAAATATTCTCTCATCCCATCTCACAGAATAGTGTTTCTGGGATGTCTATTGGACACATCTTTCATGATGTTTTTTTTTTCTTCAGGACAGAGTGGAATGTTGCTGGGAGCAGTTTCTGATAATTTTTAACTAGAATTTGACATCTGCCAAGAAATATCCCTGAATTCTGTGTTTCATAGCCAGTACTATTCTCATGATTCCTTTGGCCAGGTTTCACATGAACAATGTTAAAATGGTTTGTCAGATTAGTTTTCTCCCAACACCAGCACACCCTTTCATTTAAAATCCCAGTGTTGGGGTTAGTGAAAAGAGCTATTCTGGTGGGTGAATCATCTCTCAATCTAGGTCTCCCTTTTTCCATTCCAGCTCCTACTCCATCTGTAGCAGTGGATGCATCAGACTTTGCTCAGGGAGCTATGTCTAAGGGGGTGAACTTCTAGGGTTTTGGAACAAGCAAAGCCAATTAAAGCACATAAATATCAAATAAATGGTGGCCCTAACAGTTTATCTCAAATTTCTCAACCACGTTTGGACTCTAGGCCTTCTGCTGTTTATCACAGACAAAACCACAGTGATATGGAATACATAAACAAGGAGAGAACCAGTTCCTAGCCCCTTTGCAAACTAGCTGTGGTAGTCTTGGAATAGTAGACTCAATTCAGTCTTTTCTTCAGGCTGCCTACATTTTGTCAGATGAAAGCATATTACAAACAAGCTGAGCAGGATCAGGATGCACCTTCCTCATAAATGGAAGTTGCCTCCAAGGGTCTTCCAGGAATCTGTCCATCTGTGGGAAACTCCTCAAATAGATCTGATTCCTTTCAGCCACAACAGACGGTTGAAAGTCTGCTCCAGGACTCATTGTACACAGACCTTGAAGAAGATGCCTTTCATTCCCATAATGGCTTTCCACCATTTCTTCTTCTAACCAGGGTTCTTTTAAAGATGCAGGAGGAGTCTCCAAGGATAGTTGTGGTGATCTCCTTTTGGCCAAGGTGACCGTGGTTCTTCCTTATTTTTAAAATGGCCAAGAGAATTTACAGCATGCTTCCTCATAGAATGGACCTATATGCATAAGATTGGTTGTTTGATACACCTCAACCTTCAACTTCCTCAGTTGACTGTTTGGATGATAGAGTTTTAGTACCTTTTAGGCACCTTATTTCTGGGGGTGTGCAGTAGGCATTTAAGAAGGCAAAAAAAACAATTGCTGCTAAGAAATCCTATATACTTGTTGCTTGGATTATCTGAGTTGCAAGCTGTTGTGGTAAGTCATCCCTAGCTCAACTTTCACAGAGATAGGGTAACACTGAAAACAAATCTTCCTGAATAAATAAGGTTGTTTCACACTTTACACTGAGCCAGGCAATTCATATTCCTGTGTTCTTCCTAGAACCAAAATTGAGGGAGAGAGAATTTTATACACACTGATGTTCACTGTCAAATCTGTCACTACATTAATAGGGCATAAAAACCTTCATGGCTTCTGATCAACTGTCACTTTTTCTTACCTTCATCGGAAATATGTTGTGTCAAAACGGACAGTTTCTGAATAGTTTTTTGCTTTTTGTTCTAGTCATAACACACTTCTAGGTAAAGTCTGGACACTGGGTACATGTTCATGTTTCACTGTTGTAGTCCTCACATATGGGTTATCCGGTTCCCAGTAGACATCAGTCACCCCGAATAGAGTCCTTGGTATACGATGTCGGCTGCTGTTGGTTGTAAAACTGATGTCAGTACGTCCGGTATAAAGGGAGGCAGCCGATGCCATTTCCTCAGTCTTTCTTGCCACGGAGCTTGAAGCAGATGCAATTCTCACCAGTGCCGGTTGGCAGTTTGCCTTCGTTTCGCTTTCCGACTACCAAGTTGAAGATGCCTTCAGATAAGTACCACGTTGGGGATCCACTTTTCTTGCTTTAACGAATGTCAGATAAAGTTAATAACTGTCTTGCCTTTGGAAAACAGATTCTGCACCATGATTTACATTCCTATTGTATAACACTGTCAAATTCGTCACTAGATTAATAGGGCATAAAAACAATCAGGGCTTTTGATCAATTGTCACTTTTTTTCTTACCTTCATTGGAAATAATATGTTGTGTCAAAACAAACAGTTTCTGAATAGTTTTTTGCTTTTTATTCTAGTCATAACACACTTCTAGGTAAAGTCAGGACACTGGGTACTTCTGTGCCTTATTGTAAAGGGGGATGACTCTATAAATGTTCTAGTGGCATCAGCTGGTCCATCTTGTAAGCACCTTTACTGATCACTACAAAGTTAGATTCCTTCTATAGATCCAGAGCAGGCTTTGCTAGGAATTTTCTCCCAGGGACTCCTATATTCTTGAGCCTTCTTCCTCTTCCCTTTCGTTCTAAGCTCTAGATTTCATCCTGTATAGATTAGGCTACTGCAACAGTGATCTGGAGATGAATGTAGTACAGTTGTGTAAAGTAAGCTTATCCTAACAGTATGCGTTAAAATAGATCACCATTGGAAGATTAACCCCCTTCACTAGTAAGTCCATATGTTATGAATCATCACTACAGTGACCTATACTGCAAAGATCTGCTGTTATGAAGGTATCTATATAAACTTCCCTTCCATTTAATTTCTGAAATGCCTTTAAGCACAGTTCAACATCTGTTATCCTTAGCCAGTTTCAAAATGTACTCAAAGTCTGGCACTTGATGTGACAAAGCCAAGCTTGCTGTCTCCTATCCACTGTGCCTTAGCCATTTATCATTGAAACCTGCCTTCCTTGTATGATTTACCTCATTTGTTATCTTGGATTACAGTGGCATACTGCAATAAAATGTACACCTGAATTTCTGTTGCTACAGAGGAAATATGTCTTTCCTGTGGGTACCTGTTTTTCTTACGTTCTGCTTCTGTTCCATAATAACTTTTATCTCCTCCTCTGTCTGAGCCCTGAGCAGTACAGGTGTACTGCATAGTTGATTGATGGGTCTCTTAACAACGTATGACTCGTCATAAACTATATTTAAATGTCAGAAATTGATATAAAGTTAACCTGTGGTCCACACTAAAACTGAATTATTAAGACCACTGATATTTTATGAGCACACAGGTGGAATTCCATTACGGTACAGACTATGACCATCTGTCTGCTTATCTGAACAAGAATAAAGGCTGTTGAACGTCAAGGTTTGGGTTGATTAAATCTGATAATAATTTAGAGATGTCTTTGAGAGTTTCCCAACTATGCATCTTTAAACAAGCGTCTTTTAAAAAGTGAAAGTCATTTGTTTCCAGTTCTGCACTGATTTTTTTTTTTATTTATTTAACCTATTGTGCCCCCTCCCCCACTCTCTGCCACTGACCATCAGCTACCAGTAGTTTTTGTCTTTGTTCATTGGGTCTGCTGGACCTGTCTGCCCTTAGCTTAACCCAACCCAGGTCAGGTGCCCTTGATGAGTCTGAGCGAAGTAGAGCCGCAGACAGTACAGAGGCCACCCTCATAACTAAGGTAGTTTTGTGAGCGCGACAGGAAGACTCTGCAAACAGTGTCATAGGCTGACTGGAGGAAGTTGAGGCAGGGTAGTAATCTCACAAACAGTGGTGGACACCTACTCTGAATTTCAGCTATGTGGTGATAGCAAAGAAATGTTATCGAACGTCTGAAGCAAGTGTACTGTGCATATGCCAGTGTGATTTTCTTCCCCAGTCTTTTGAATGCATGAATTTATTACTATTATTCTTTTATGATATTTGAAAAAGAGAAGGTCATGTTTCTTTGCACTGAATATAATAGTCCTGCCATACAAATAATAAGGCGGCATAGGCAGTCTTAAAGCAGTTTAACAACTGTAATGCGTTACCTAGTATTTCTTATCAAATGTCACACCCAACAAAACATCTAAAAAGCAGTACCGACCATAAAAGACTCTTAATTTTTAATTGTCATGGTATCATGTGGAGCTTAAAACCTGTGTGGTGTTGTGTATTAGATTTCTAATTGCACAGTTAAGCATTCGTCAAACATTATTTTTCCATAGGGAAACGGATATTGAAAGCTGAGTTCACTTCAGCTGCCTTTGTGGCACATTCTATGTGTGCCTGATAATATGTAGCAATGCCATTGTGAATTTTTTTAATGGGCGTTCCAAACATTTACTGTACAGGCAGCTATACAGCTCTATTAACCTTTTAGTATATGATTTTAAATGCTGATAAACCTCTTTGTGGATACCAGCTTGGGAATAGACACGTAGGATAATAAGGAGGAGAGTTGTGATGGGGACTGGGAGGTTACTTCATAGCAAAATCACAATCTTGGGACTGTCAGGGTAATTAGAGTCGAAATGGATATTTGAAATGAAAGCAAGTAAGCTGTGTGCCCTACAGCTGAGAAAAAGTGTATAAGATTTTGTAGCAGTAAATCATTTTGGGTTGACTAAGAAATGTATAAGCTCATTGATGGTGTTTACACTGAACTGTAGTTTCTTTTGTGACTTCCATTGCTTTTGGTAGCTTTTTATGCTGTGCCTGAAAATTCCTGAAACATTTTTTACATAATACTCTGTGACTTAAACTTTCTGCTGTTTTACTTTCTTCAAGCCTTTTAAATTTCTAATACTGTGACAGAAATGGATCCCATTCCTAAGTCAGGGTATAATTAAAGTTCATGAAATTAATAATCTGATGTTGTTAATCTTCTTTCCATTCATCACTGATGGGTTTAGTTCCGAGCCCTTGGAACCGAGACGGCCTAATACCAATCTCGCGACAGCCAAAAAACTCTCAAGCTAAGCCTCTGCCCATAATGCCCTTCTCCCTGTTACCTCAGATCTTGTTTACCACATAGCTGTAAAACCGTATCTCAGATGAGCTCTCAGCTAAGTGAAAACTTTGATATCTCTCAGGATATTTTGTAATTTTTTCCTTTCATTTCTGATTTATATTGGTATTTCTATAATCTTACAGCTATATTTAGACCTTTTACACCTGTTTCTACCCTTTTGGTAAACTTTTAAATACCATTAGTGGTACGGCTTTTCTCCCTACCCTTGTGGTATTTCTTGAATACCATCGTTGGTATTTCTTCTCTTTTTTTCCCCTTTTAACTAACTGGTGTATGTTTTGACATATTTCATAAGTTTAGTGTATATTTAGATAGTTTAGTCTTGGAGATAGTAAGAGTTTGGAAGTTTTCTGTAGTGTTCTACTTGGATTTTGGTGTGTAAATTTCATGATGTCTGATAAAAAGGGCACATCGGGTTTTAAGCATTGTGCTTCATGTAAGGGTAAACCTCCAAATAGTGACTCCCATGATGATTGCGTTTATTGTTTTGGGTGCCCCATCTTTCGGTGCAACCCCCCTGCATGATTTGTCAAAGTTTCAGTCAGCGCATCTTGAATGAGCGCAAGAATAAGTCTATTCTGAAGTGCTATTTAAACCACCCTTTTCAGAGGCCCTTTCTGTGATGGAGATCTCATCCCCTCCAATCAAGCATAAGAAAAGGTCCCACTCAGTTCCCTCTTCACCATCGGGTAAATCTGTAAAGCCTAAAGTGCCAAAATTGTCTTTGGAGCATAAGTCTGCCTCGTCGGCACCGACCTCTTCTGCTCCAGCTATGGCTGCTCCTGTATCGGGGCCACTTTCTGCTCTGATACTGTCTCCGGCACCTACTGTCGACCTACTATCAACTTCACAATGATTGTTACGACTTCGGCACAGAGTGCCACTTCGGCACAATGCACGCCTTCAATGCCTATCTCTGCAATTATGACTGAACCTTCATGTCGGCTCCAAGTGTCCCTTCAGCACCAAGCCCTTTTACAGTCCCGACAAATACTGATTTGACTCCACTGCTTCCGGTCTCCAAACTTGAGACATCAGTGCCGGTAGATTCCACACCAGGGACCCGATACTCCCCCTCTACTGACTCATTTCTAGGATAGGTGTAGAGTCCATTCTCAGAATGACCTGATTCCCTGTCGGGAGCATCCACTAGGAGCCTTTCAAAACTTGATGTGGTGCATTTTGTTGACCAGCTGTTGACAGCCAGTGGGATACCCACTCCTTCTAGGACCCATCTTCCTGCAGGACTTGGGTTGACTTCTCCGTAGACTCCATTCTACTCTCCTCCTTTGACCATTCCAGTTTCAAAGCCTTCTGCTCCGACGTCCTTTTTGGAACCCCCCCCCGTCTCGGCACCTGTAGTGGACCTCACTGGGCCTCCAGGACTGTCCTGTTCGCCTTTAGTTCACGCTGAATTGGGCCTTCCTCAACCCTGTGATTGGGCTGCAGGCTCTTCGGTTTATGGCATGGTTCCGAGTGTTTCTGTGGTTTTGTCCTTGGTGCCGGGAATCCTGTCTGCACTGATCCTGCTTGTGGCTCCATCCTCTGGAGTGGGTTTGGAGCGGGGTATGACCCTAGTTAAGAGGTTGTCCTTCTCTATTCCAGGCTCCCATCCCTCTTTGGGTGGACCTGCTTTCCGAGCTATGGAGAGGGCACTTGGTTCTGGAAGCATTCCGCTAACGTTGGAACACCAGACTTCTCCCCAGAGCTGCAGCTGTCACAGACCACCTCCCCAGGACACCAGGCAGGGAAGCCGCAGGACTCTCCATTGCAGGGTGCCCCCCTCTTTCGAGTCCTCCTCAGAAGCCCCCAATGAAGAGATCATGCAAGAGAAAGCATGTGGACTCTGCTGAAGAGTCTCTAACAGAGGACACAGATTTTGATGACGGTGAAGGGTCCCCACAGCCACCCCCTGAGGATATCTCCTTTGGAGACGTCCTTGAAATGTTGAAACAGATGGGTGACTGGAAGCCCACTAATCCTTCTTCTGAGGACTCTGTTTCTGCAGGCTTTCTGTGCCTGGCCATCTACCTCTTGGGAGACCCCACCTGCAGACGAGCTAGTACAACTCGTGGTGCAGTGCGCGTGGAAGAGCTCTGTTTCTGTTGAGTCAATCCCTCAGAGACCTGACAAGATACTTTCTGCCCCCGAGGAAAACCCACATTGGTCCAGAGGTTTACCAGTCGATGCTATGGTGGTGGTGGTAGCCACAAAAAAGGATCTCGCCGGAGAGAGTCATACTGTTCACCCGTCAGAGTCCCGGGTCGTGGACAGATTAGGGAAGCGAGTCTTTCCTTCAGCTACCTTTACCATATGATCCCTGAATGACTTGGCACATTTTATAAGGCTCCAAAGAGACTTGATTTCTGAACTCTCTGGAATTCTCGCAGGACAGCTGTCTGTAAGTGATAAAGCTGCCTCGCAGCTTGCAACCCTGGAATCTATCTCCAATTCATCTATGAGGTTGTTCTCTCGCGCAACCAAAGGGGCGGCTAGAGCTGCGGGTTCAGGCATAGTTATGAGATGCCATGCCTGGATGTGCCTCTGTGATCTCACGGACCCTTTCAAGTCTTCCTTCCTGAATGCTCCTATCGAGGCATCTTTCCTTTTTGGCCCCAAGGTGAAAGACACTCTGGCCAGGTGTGAACAGGATGGTAAGACCCTGACTGCCGTAGGTCTACATTTTTCCAATCCTCAATGTTCCGTTTCCAGGAACCGGAGGAGTGGCAAGATGTGGTGCAAAAAGTCTCAGGGTCATTTCCGTGCCACACGTGAAGATGATACCCCCAGGGGCAGAGGGGGTAACAATTCTGGAAGACTCCCCTTCCAAGGTAGAGTGGGTCCACACAACCAGGGACCCACGGATTATTTCTCTAGGCAGCCTTATCAGTGCTCCTGAAGAGTGGCCCGATTGCTTTCCTCTGGAAGCATTCGGGGGTCATTTCTCTCTGCACCAAGTTGCCTGGCATTCAATAACCACCGATCGTTAGGTGCAGAAGATTATAACCAAAGGTTACACCATCCCCCTCATCACCTACTCAAAACTTCCAACAAAACTTCCCGACATTCCTACCAGTCAAAGGGAAGAAGCAGCTGCAGAAATAAACAAGTTGTATCAAAAAAAGAGTCATCCAATTAATCCCACCAGACCAATGCGGATCCGTTTTTTATGCAAGATTCTTTTTGGTGCCAAAAAAGACAGGGGACTGGAGACCCATTCTGCATCTCAGCAATTTGAACAAATCTGTTGCCCAAACCAAATTCTGGATGGTCACGGTTCAGTACATTCTTTCTTTTCTAAGGGAGGGCGATTGGATGTGCTCGATAGATCTCCTGGACGGGTATTAACACATCAAAATGGAAAAACACTCCAGGAGTCTTTGCTTCTGGCTAGGAGCCAACCATTATCAGTTTTTTACCCTGCCATTCGGACTTTCTGCAGCCCCCAGAGTGTTCACAAAGTGCATAGCGGTGGTTACAGATCACTTGAGACTGCAAGGTTTCAGAATGTTTCCGTAGCTGGACGGTTGGCTCCTTACTGCCCCCAGCAAGCATCTTCTGGTAAAAGCCCTGTAGTATACTCTTTCCCTGGAGAAACTTTTGGGGATAACTGTGAACTGGGAGAAATCCAATCTTGCTCCAGTCCAGAACATAGAATTCATTGGAGCAGTCTTCGACACCCAGTCTTGTCTGCTGTCACTCCCAGCTCACAGACTTCAGAGATTGAGGCTCCAGCTCCAGGAGATACTCTGTCAAAACAAAGTCTCAGCGAGAGAGGTCCTTCAGGTTTTAGGATCTATGGCAGCTTTCATACCAATAATGCATCTTGCAAAGCTGCATATACGAATACTTCAATGGCTTCTACTCTCTCAATGGTTTCCAAATTACCATCCTCTATGCTTTCAAATCCAGATAACCAGTTCTTGCAAGCAGGACCTTCTTTGGTGGATGAGGCCAGACACAGAACTTTGGAGCTGTCCATTCCAGCACCCTCAACCCAAAGCCATTGTGACCACTGATGCTTCCCTAATAGGGTGTGGAGGGCCATTTCTAGGGAAAGGCAGTCCAGGGCACATGGTCCACCTGCATATCAACGTTCTAGAACTGACAGCAGTGCTGTTGGCGTTGCAAGCATTCCAACCTGTTCTTCCTTCTGGAACGATTGATATTCAGTCAGACAACATGTCAGTAGTCTGGTATATCAACAAGCAAGGAAGAACCAAGTCCTATCCCCTGTGTCGAGAGGCCATGAGAATTTGGCAGTGGGTGATAGCTTCCAACCACTTTCTGATAGCAACGCATATCCCGGGGATTTCCGATGTGATTGCAGACAAGTTGAGCAGATGTATTCTCTTGCCTCATGAATGGTCCCTCAATCCTGACGTAGCGGCAGAAATTTTCAGCTGTTTAGCTCAACCATGCTGCAACCTGTTTGCCTCCCCATCAAACAACAAATGCAGCAGCTATTTTTCCCTATCCCCCCCCAAACGGGGAGTCCCCAAGGGGAAACTGATTCACGATTGGCCCACGGGACTGCTATATGCCTATCCCCCCCCCATTTCTCCGATACCCCAATTCATAAAGAAAGCTATTTGGTTGAAATACAAAGTGATCCTCATAGCCCCCTTTTGGCCTCTAGGAGTATGGTTCCCCTTCCTTCGGCATCACCTGTTATGTCGATCGTGGATTCTGGACCCTCTCCCAGACCTAATCTCTCACCCCCAAGGGTTGAGTCACCCTAACCTATCCAGTCTAAAGCTGATAGCTTGGTTTCTCCACTTCTGTTAATCGCCACCTCACCTCACATGTTTGTGACATCATTCTGGCCTCTCATAAACCATTCACCAGAAGGCTATATCTAGACAAATGGAAAAGGTTCTCTGTTTGGTCAAAGAAAAAGATGCTAGATCCGTACTCTGCTACAGTCACAGCAGTTTTACAATACCTATCTAAATTGTTTGAAGATGGAGCCGCAGCTTCCACCATATGAGAACATCTAGTGGCTATTTCAAAGTATCATAAAGGGTTGGATGGTTCTCCTCTCATCTCGATTCGGTTATACAAAACATTTCTCAAAAGGGTCTCTCACATTAGACCCCCAATCACACAACCTATAGAGCCATGAAACCTCACGTTTGGTTCTCCAGTCTTTAACTCGGCCTCCATTTGAGCTTGCAGTGAAGTGTGACCTCAAATTCTTGTTGTGGAAATACCTTTTCTTGGTAGCCATCATGTCAGCCAGACGAATTTCTGAGCTTCAGGCATTATGCACCAAAAGGCCCTATCTAGTTTTCCACAAAGACAGAGCATCACTCTGGACAAATCCATCTTTCCTCCGTAGAGTTGTTCCGGACTTTTCCATTAATCAATCCATTGACTTGGCAGTATTTTCCCCGAATTTTTCTAATAAAGGGGAGTACTGTCTACATTCCTTGGATGTGTACAGACAATTGAGATTTTATTTAGACAGGACCAAAGCAGTACGTAAAACTGACCGACTTTTCATTTCCATCTCTGGGCCTAGAATGGGAAACTCTGTCTCCAAGGTCACTTTGTCAAAATGGTTAAGGGACTGCAAACGCTACATTTATTCACTTGCAAAAGAACCTATGCCATGGAATGTTAAAGCCCATTCTACTAGATCTATGGCAACGTCTGTAGCCTTCTACTCCATAGTTTCTATGGATGATATCTGTGCAGCAGCCACTCTGGCTAAGCCCCACGCTTTTATCAGTCATTACAAATTGGATGTGATCTCCAGAAGTAGAGCTGCTTTTGGCTCAGTGGTGCTCAGGAACATCCTTCCATAAGGGCCACCCAAGGTTCATGAGGTAGCTGGGGATTCTGTTCCATCAGTGACGAATGGAAAGAAGATTAACAACAGCAGATACAGAAGTTACGTCTTACCATAATGGTTCATCTGTGTTGTTGATATTTCATTCATCACTTCCCACCCTTGTTCCCTTGCCAAAGACTCCTGGGGGATGCTTTCCGTCCAAGTGGTGACTTAGGGCATTTGCGCAGAAATGGCCCCTGCTTTACTAGTACAACATGGGCAAACTTGATCTGAGGTAACAGGGAGAATGGGCATTATGGGTAGAAACTTAGCTTGAGAGTTTTTTCATTGGCACGCGCTTGGTATTAGACCGACTCTGTACTGAACCCATCAGTGATGAATGAAAGAAGATCAACAACACAGATGGAACGTTATGGTAAGACCTAACTTCTTTTGTTTCAATCTTTAATGTTAGCCAAAAGTGCTCTTCTCAGCACCTGCATTCTGCCCAGAATTGACTCCTACTGCAGTTCATACAGAGTTACATGCCTTGGTAGACTATCTAAATAGGATTGCGAATTCTTTTTAGAGACCCATGGTTCCTACTATTGCTCTTGGAACTGTCTGGTTATCTTTTTTCTACATTTCTACCCGAGTGTCTCCAGTGAAATAACGTAATACACAGTTATTTTGCAATTTCACGAGATTCCTGTGGTTAGTGAGCTACAACGTAACGTCTGTGAATACATATCCAACACAGAAAGCGCCTGTATTTGCATTGGAAATGCATCGTTGTGTATTGGCAATAAGAATTTCTAAAGTCTGTGTAGTAAATGTGTGTGTGTCTGTGTGTGTGTCTGTGTGTGTGTTGGGGAGTTATGAATTTCTGCTTTGTTTGTCTTTAACAACTTCATAGGAATCAAGTGAGATACCCTGCTGAGACAGGTGTGGATAGCAGATTTATAAATGGTATCTTAAGTTGACAAATTAGAAAAAAAATGACATGTCCGTCACATTTGAAACTGCATTTAGAATTCTGCTGCAGTTGCTTCACCATTGCAGTTTCACTACCACCAATTATTACACCCTGTTTTGAGTTTTTAACCATTCCCACCATTACCCACATTCTAATCCACTAGATTTCACATCCTTACCACACTCTGTGGGGAGCAAAACATTTTCCTTGCTGCATTAAAGTAACCCTAAACAATTGCCCAGTTGTATACCTTCCCTCCCCAGATCTTCTGAAGAACTTTAATCAGCCCCCTCCAACTTTTGTGATGTGTTCCATGCTATATTTTGTCCTTTTCTCCTGTTTGTAAGCATAAACATGTATAGTGTTTGAACACTTACACTATAGTAACACCATCTTTCATCATTACCTTTTTCTTACCCATTTTTCCATACCTTCAAGCAGTTCAACCCCCTCCCATCTTTGTGGTCTCCAGAACTGTATGGCAGTCCTCCTCGTAATTGCATACGCTTCTCTGGCTATATATAGCCTAAATGTTCATTAGGTCACTGTTGCATTAGCATAAAACTGCATGGGATGTGTTCTGACGGACTGGATGTCTAGCCAGTATACAAAAGCTTCTGGGCACCTTTCTCACATACTGTATGTCCATTGAAGCAAGAGGGTGTACTAGTATAAAACTTGGGGGCATACAGATGTCAAAATTCAGAGCATGTTAAGTTGTCAATCTCGCCTTCATTCTTGCTGGATGGGTTCGGAGCCGATCCTCGGCTCCGACTCGGCACTTGCTTTAGCTCGAGAACTCCTTTTACCAGCTCGAGGCAACCCTATATCCCATGATGCAAGGTGGAACTACCTCAGATCTCGTTTGCCGCTTAGCGAAAGAGGTCTCCTTTGCCAGCTGAGGTAAGTTTTTCTTGTGAAATATAGTTAGGGGTTTATTTTTCCCTTTTAGTGTCAGTTTAGTCTGTAGTTAGTTACAGCCCACCCTATTCCCTTGTTTTAAACTTTTTATAATCTTTAGTTTAAAGTTTCTTAGTCAGGCCTAGTTTCCCATTGGTTATTCCCTTCCTGTGTGTTTGTGTAAGGTATTAATTTGTGTGTTTGTTGGGATTGTTTGTGTTTCCATCCTCCTAGGATGTCAAAGGAAGGCAAGGTCTCAGGCTTCAAGAAGTGTGACCAGTGCTGTCAGAAAATGTCTCTGACAGACGGTCACACTTCTTGTGTTTATTGCCTGGGGCCTTTGCACCTGCAGGACTCATGTGCTTTATGTCATGCTTTTAGCCAGAGAGTCCTGCAGGAAAGGAGGAATAAACTCATCCTCCGAGGCTTACTTAAGCCAGAAGGTTCTCCTCCTAAATTAGGGTCAGGAAAACCTCCTAAACCACCGAAGGCTCAGGCTACAGTGTCCAAGCCTCCTCCGGTGGCTCCAGCTCCGTCGGAGCCGACATCGGCTCCGGCTGGAGCTGATACATCTTCTTTTCAAGTAGTGAGTTCGGCGCCGGCCGGCTCCGATACCCTGACTACTGTGGCCTTGTAGCCTGGCAATCCCTATCTCAAGAGATGTGGGTACAGTCGATTATATCCGAGGGTTACAAAATCCCCTTCGAAAGGTTTCCCGTACCTCTACAATCCCTTCCAGACATCTCACCCGGTCAAAGGGATTTGGCAGAACAGGAGGTTTCAAAGCTCCTAGAAAAGAGCCGTCCAGACTGTGCCAGCAGACCAGGTAGGATCCGGCATCTACTCCAGATTCTTTTTGGTCCCCAAAAGGACGGGAGATTGGAGACCAATATTAGAAGACCTGAGCAATCTGAACAGATTTGTCAAGAAGGCAAGATTCCGGATGGTCACGCTTCAGTCCATTCTGCCCTTTCTGGGCAAGGACAACTGGATGTGCTCTATAGACCTTCAGGATGCGTACTATCACATAAAGATTCACAGACGCTCCAGAAGGTTTCTCCGCTTTCGGCTAGGGACCAGTCATTACCAATTCAGAGCCCTGCCCTTTGGCCTCACTTCAGCCCCCAGAGTGTTTACCAAATGCATGGCAGTGGTCACAGCTCATTTGAGACGTCGAGGATTCCAGGTGTTTCCCTATTTGGACGACTGGCTCCTCTCCGCCACCACCAAGTGTCAGCTTCTTCAGTCCAGAGACTACACTCTACAGCTTTGCAGGAGTTTGGGAATTTCAGTAAACTTCGAAAAATCTTCTCTGCTGCCTTGCCAATCTATCACCTTTATAGGCGCAGAATTAAACACCGTCAAAATGTTGGCCAGACTAACAGATCAAAGAATTCTGGACATCCAAAAATTTGTTCGGCTTCTTTTGCAAAGCAACAAGATCAAAGCCAGATTTATACTGAAGGTTCTAGGTCTTATGGCTGCGGCCATTGTTCTTCTACCTCTGGCTCGCTTCCACATGCGTCTTCTGCAGTGGATGCTATTCACGCAGTGGTCGTACCACAGTCTCCCGATGAGGCACGAAATCTTGGGAACACAGTCGTGCCGAGCTCATCTGAACTGGTGGATATCTTCCCCTCTTCTTCATCAGGGCCGACCCTTTATTCCTCCTCCTCCAGTTGCCACAGTCACTACGGATGCCTCTCTGATCGGGTGGGGGGGGCATTATCAGGGCAGGATGGTCCACGGGACGTGGCAACCCATAGAATACCATCTGCACATAAATGTCCTGGAGATGAGAGCAGTGCTTTTAATGTTGCAAGCCCTCAACGACTTTCTTCCCACGGGGACTATTGCAGTACAGACGGACAACATGTCCGTAGTCTGGTACATCAACAAGCAGGGCGGGACCAGGTCCTATCCGTTATGTCGAGAAGCTCTCAGACTTTGGCAGTGGGCGATCTCTTCTCAGCGGTTTCTGATAGCAACGCACATCCCCGGCAGGTCCAACCTATTAGCGGACAGGCTGAGCAGATCCATTCTGATGCCTCACGAGTGGTCTCTCAATCAATCTGTAGTGGATCAGATTTTTCTGAAGTGGGGCACTCCTTGTTGCGATCTTTTTGCTACTCCTCAAAACAACAAGTGCCCCGATTTCTTCACTCTCTTTCCCCTTCCAGGCCAACCTCTGAGAGACTCTCTAACCCAGGATTGGCCCCGGGGACTTCCCTTGATTCCACAAGTCATTCAGAAAGCCACCTTTTTGAGAGCCAAGTTGATCCTCATTGCCCCATATTGGCCACGACAAATTTGGTTTCCGTCCCTGTATCGTCACCTTCTGGTGCAGCCCTGGCATCTGGACCCAGTTCCGGATCTCTTGATCCATCAATCGGGTCAGCAGCACCGGGCCATTCATTCTCTCAACCTCACTGCTTGGTTGCTCCACTTCCTACCCTAGCCAGGCTACCGATGATTTCGGACTCAGTCAGAGACATTTTAGTCTCTTCCTTGAAGTCGTCCACTAGGACTGTTTATGCTAGCAAGTGGCGACGTTTTTCTATTTGGGCGAATTCCAGAAATATTGACCCCTTTACTGCTGCTGTACATTCGGTTTTAGATTTCCTGGCGGAGGTTTTTCATTCAGGATCCTCGTCATCTAAAGTCAAAGTACAACTGGCTGCTATTTCTAAGTATCATGTTGGCCTGCATGACAATAACATTATGTCTCATAGGTTATGCAAGGCCTTTCTGAGAGGAGTTTTCCTCCTAAAACCACCTATAAAGCATCCTCCTCCGCAATGGGATCTAAACTTAATGTTGGCATCCTTGATACTTCCTCCCTTCGAACCGTCTGCTTCATGTTCTTTGAAGTTATTGACCTGGAAAACTATATTTTTACTGGCCGTCACTTCTGCTAGAAGGGTTTCCGAAATTCAAGCTCTGCATTCGTTCCCCTTATTTGGTTTTTCATAAGGACAGGGTATCATTAAGAACTAACCCTTCCTTTCTCCCCAAAGTCGTATCTCAAACCAACATTAACCAATCTATAGACCTACCAGTCTTTTTCCCAAACTATTCCGACAGAGCTGAACAGAAACTGCATTTTTTGGATGTCCATCGTCAGCTCAGGTACTATTTGCATAGAACTAAACAATTCAGAAAATCGGACCAATTATTTGTCTCCTATGCAGAAAACAGAATAGGTCTTCCAGTATCTAAAGTGACCTTATCCAGATGGTTGACTTCCACTATTTCCTATGTGTACTCTCTCAGGGGCAAACAGCTATCTTCTAAGCCTAAAGCACACTCTACCAGGAGTCTATCCACTTCTGCAGCTTTTCAGGATAGACTACCCATTGATACCATTTGTGCAGCAGCTACTTGGGCTACACCCCATACCTTTGTCTCTCATTACAAGTTGGACTTGGCCTCCAGAGATAGGGCCAGTTTTGGTTCCACAGTTCTCAAGAGTCTGTTCCATTGAGCCACCGGGATACAGGTGCTAGGACGGTCCCATCCAGCAAGAATGAAGGCGAGATTGACAACTTAACATTTAGAAGTTATGTACCTACCATAACGTTCCATGTTAGTTGTCTTCTCGCCTTCTTTCTTGCGTCCCTCCCTCCTTCCCCCTGGCTTGGACAGATCTTGGAGAGTTCCTATTAGATTGTTTCCTCTGGTACGTTGTTAGGAGGATTTCTTTTAGGAACCATTGTTCCTAATTCTGTTAGGATAGTCTTTAGCAAGGTTAGTTAGCTGCCAAACGAGATCTGAGGTAGTTCCGCCTTGCATCATGGGATATAGGGTTGCCTCGAGCTGGTAAAAGGAGTTCTCGAGCTAAAGCAAGTGCCGAGTCGGAGCCGAGGATCGGCTCCGAACCCATCCAGCAAGAAAGAAGGCGAGAGAAGACAACTAACATGGAACGTTATGGTAGGTAC
Organism: Protopterus annectens; assembly: GCF_019279795.1. Lineage (NCBI taxonomy): Eukaryota > Metazoa > Chordata > Ceratodontiformes > Protopteridae > Protopterus > Protopterus annectens. The sequence goes on along the minus strand of NC_056741.1, from coordinate 1,149,693,913 downwards.
ATAACTTCTAATTTCTTGCCATTGAAGTGTTCAGATTCAGACACCAATTTCAGCAGTTGGCTAGTAACCCCACTCTCTGGGTAGTTAAGTACCTCTTTAGGGACATTTATTTTTTGGGACTAAAAGTTGTGGTAATTTTCTCTTGTGTCTAGCAGAAGAAGAAAATGTGCTCTGCTGACAAAACTGATACAAGGATTTCCTCACAGATAATGTCTTTTGACTTGAGGAATTGCATAGCCTTAATTTTTTTTAGAAAACTAATGTCTCAAAGCACTTGCTGAGTCCTTCATAGCTACAGACTTCTCTTCATTGAATGCCTCTTCAGGCAGAGAAAGAAGAAAATCACTAAACAGGGTACTTAAGGAACCCTTTTTTAACCTTATTTTCTCAGTCTGTGACTGTCTAGTTCATTTTGGCTGTCATGGAGCCCTTAGACTGTTAGTCTGATCTTCCCAACCCCTCTGGCTTTGCACTGTGGTAAACTGCTATGGGTGAGGAGTCTGGCATTTCCACTAAGAGTGGACATCAGGCACCTGCCAAGAAGGGTGAATACAGTTCTGCCTTGTCTGAAAGGATGATTGGTAGATTTTAGTAAGAAAGAGGGAAATTGGATTCCTCACAAAAGTCCAGACCTATTCGATATGTACAAGTCAGTTAAGCTGGACACTCCCAAGAAAAAATGTCAGACTAGCCACTTTAGCCCTCTCTTTTATTTCAGCTAGCATCAAGTAATCCCAAGATAAAAGTACTAATTTTACAAAGGGGCTTTTTTTAGAACTTTTCAGTTTAGACATTCTTCAGCACCATTTTCCTGCCATTCTCAGAGAAAAAGGTCCTCCTCTTCTCGGGAACAGTTTCTTCCAGACATAGAAGAATGGTTAAATTGTGATTCAGGTCTCCTCCCCAGCTCTAAATTCAGAATCTGAGGAGAATATCTCTTCTGATTCTCCTGTAGAGATTTCATTCTCTGATGCTACTTCCAAAAGTTATCTTTTTCCTTCTCATTTAAACCAATCTTTCAGTTTACACAACAAAAGACCTGTTTAAATGAAATGAGACAGATTTCGTAAACTGAGTTATTATGACCTTTTTAAAGTCGATTTCCCGAAACCCATGACAATACCATGTGTTCTTGGAGCTTTTGAGGATATTTTTAATTTTGCATGTTTTTCTCGGGTCTGTATTATAGCCTCAAAAAGTCAGTTCTGCGAACGTCATTTACATTGAAAATACCATTCAGCAAACTTTCTGTTGTGGGGGGCTGCCCCCCACGCTAATTGTATATACTAACTCCAAGATCGCACTACTGTGAGGGAAGGGCAGATTTTCCAATCTTCACTGTCCCATGATCTCACTATGAACAGTTTGCTGAACGGCATTTTCAATATAAATGCCATTCGCTGAACTGACTTTTCAAAGATATAATATAGACCAGTTTTTCTCCTAGCACTCTACCTCCTGCACCCAAGAAGTCTGATGGGCTCTGCAAATTACCCAGGTCACAAAAGTAACCGTTCAAAAATCCTCTGGCAGTTCCTGCAGTCAACTGTATAGCTAAGGAGGGACCTTCTAAACCCTTAGCCTCTTCCAGCCCCATTCCCACTGAGAAAGATAGCAAGGCTTTTAATTAGATGCGTCAAGAAGGTCTGTACCTCTTCAACCCTAGCCTACAGAAATATTAACTACCAAGCTCATATGGCCAAATGCCTCTTTGTTCTGTTTTCAGACGTGCAACACGTTTTTAACTTGCCTACTTCAGATTCCAAATCTTCTGCTACTGTTATGCTCTCATCTGCATCTTGGGTCACAATTCATACTGTAAAGTGTTCCTATGATGCAGCTAATGCAGTTGATGCAGATTGTAGAGCTACAGCCACAGGATCTGTGACATGTAAAATGCTTTGCTAAGGTAGCAGCATCTCCCTGAGTATGTTGAATCCCATATTCTCAGTGCTCCCTTAGAAGAGTATGTTCTTTTTGGTAACTTCTCTGCTGAGGCCTTAAAGTCTTAGAAGGAAGGGGCAAATTAATGCATGGAATTAAATGGCTTTGTCTGCCTCCAGTCTCTAAGAATAGCAAAAATGATCCCTCTAGTCCGAGGCCATTCTTCAGAAAGCCTTTTAAACCAGGGCAGCAAAAATCAGGAAAAACAACATCACACACAGTCCTAGAAGGTTCTATTCCAGTACCCCTTCCAGATAGGCCTATAAAACAGATTCCTTTCTGTGAATGAAAATGCTCTGCTCTGCTTTTCTTCTGATTTACTGAAGTCCTACTGAAGGTCTAGGATTCTCTAAAGATTCTCCAGGTAACTCCCTTTTGGTCCAGAAAATGTGGCTTCTCGTTTTTCTTGCACCTGGCCAGGGGATTTCATTGGTTCATAGATAAGTGTTAGGCTAGCTACCCCTGTGGGCCATTTTAAGCCTAGCCAGTTTCCCCCAAAGGTGAGACTCAAACCCTGCCTTTGTGCGTGTCAGGTAAACTCCTTAACCATTATGCCAAAAACCTTACTCACAGAGTGGACCTACTCACACAGGACGAGAGATCTCATCCACCTCAATATTCTGAACCTAAACCTGACTGGGTGATGGGCTTTTGATCCCTTTCATACACATCCTTAAAAAGGATGTACAACAAAGGAGAAAAATATTTAGCTAAATGGAAACGATTTTCTAGTTGGTGCCTTACCAGAGAACAGGATCCAACCCAGGTATATTGTAGCTGGTTCTCTATTACCTGTGTGAATTGCTCAATTCTGGTTTATCTTACACTTCCATTAAAGTCCACATTTTGGCTTGTTCAGCTTGTCTGCTGTTAGAGGCCCCCCCCCTTTCCTTTTCTTTCTAGGTGAAGCAGTTCTGGAAAGAGGTGTTACTTTAGTAGTATTTTGTTTTGGAGAAACTAACTTTACCTCCATTTGAGCCTTTAGCTTCTACTTCCCTAAAGTTCATTACACGGAAGACAGCTTTACTTATTGCACTGGCGTCAGCTAAAATAATGTCCAAGTTGCAAGGGGCTTAGTATGGCGACTGAGGTTGATTGCTAGTTCCCCCCAAACCCAGAAGATGTCTACATGGAAGGTGTACGCTAGCAAGTGGAAGCATTTTTCTGTTTCGGCTGGCTCTCAGTTTTGATTCCTTGTTTGCCCCTTTGGAGTCAATTCTGAATTTTCTTATGGGTTTGTTTAATACCAGTTCCAGTTATTCTTCGATTAAAGTACGATTGGCAGCCATGTTCAGTTTCCATGTCGGAAGGGTATTGTGCCTTTGGTTGCTCTGAAGATTGTGAAGGCCTTCCTTAAGGGTACTTTTCTGCTATGACCTCCTACCTCCTCTATTCAGGATTGTGTTCCACCATGGGATTTGGCTTTCATGTTGCAGGTAATGCAGCTCATCTGATCGAACCCCCTGCCACCATCTTGGAAAACGTTAATCTGAGATTGTCAATTTTTTCATCTCGTCCTCCCAGATGAGTTACGGATTCGATCCTTGGATCTGACTCGGCCATTACTAAGCTTGTTGAAACCAAAGAAGCTCTTGGATACTCCCCTTACCCACAGTACATTTCCCTCTGTACTCCCAGATCTCGTTTGGTGCTTTGCAGAAGACATGGTTATCCTTAGAGCTCTTGGGTCATCAGGTTGTATTTATTTAATTATTCCATTTTTGTTTCTCTGCTCTTTCTCAACTTTTAGTTTAATTATTGTTGACCTCTCTCTCTCCTTTTTAGTAAACTTTCCCTTTTTTCACTTGGTAACTTCTTTTTATTAGGTTACTTAGCTATCTCTCTCCCTCTCGCCCCTCCCCCTGTAACCAATGTTTTTCTAGTCATGGTTATTTTCCTTTACCATTTTTTGGTAGTCTTAACTACTATTGTTAGTAGTTTCTCCCTTACCTTTTTTAGTAGTCTTAAACTGCTATTACTAGAAGTTTTTCCCTCTGTCTCTAGCCTTAAAAAAAAAAAAAAACTTCTTCTGTCTTGTTCCTTCCTCATCTTATAGTCATGTCAGAAAAACATAAGCCTGCTGGCTTCAAAAAATGCTCTAAATGTTGGCATAAAATCCTGCTCAGTGATTCCCATGACCTATGTGTGTATTGCTTAGGTCCTCTTCATCTGCAGGAGAATTGCTCTATCTGTGATTCTTTCAACTACCGTGAGTTGGTTGAAAGAAGAAACAAGCTAATCTTGAAAGGGATGCTTCCCATTTCTGCTCCACCAGTTAAGCAGGATTCTAAGTTGAAGTCTGCTCATTCCAGCCGTGCTTCTTCCCTGTCCATCAGATCTAGTCATAAGGGAAAGAAAAGATCTTCCAATCCTTCAGAGTCATCGGAGCCAAAGTCTAAGATTTCCACACATGCCGATCAAGACCGGTGGGGCCATTGGTACCGACTTGTTAGCTCTGATCCAGTATCTCTGGTTTTGGAGTCATCTTATAAAGATGGGCCGGATCCATTGATATCAAATCCATAAAAGTGCTTTTAAGCTGGTTATCTTTCTCCCTTGGACCAAGTACTCTTCAAGTTATGACCCTATACCTTTCAGAGTAACATCCCCCTTTTTATCCAGGCCGAGATCCTCCTCTGGCTGTTCTTCTCGTTCTGCTAGAAGCGTTACCGAGGAAGCCGTGGAACACTTGGTGCAGAAGATTTTGTGGGCGCAGGGTATAACAAAGTCATCCTCAGCCCTGACCCACTCTGCTCTGGGGCTTCATGAGACCACTACTCCCCCTCTGGGTCCTCCTCTAACTTTTGGAGCATGTTTCTGAGCCCTTTGATTGATTATATGTGCCTGGTGTCCTTTAGGCTGAATCCGAGAAACATCTTCTTCGGATCTGGCCTTGGCTCTGAGTTCTTCCACTTTTTTTCTCTGAACCGGAGAGCTCTTAGAGCCATAGTGACCCTTGCAGTCCTCAAGAGTGTTAGACTCCCAGGTTGGCAGAGCAGTGGATGCATCTGTCTACACAGGTGAGCTTGGCTCCGGCTTCTACCTAGGGTGAGCTGTCTTCAGGACTGGAAGAGGCTTTGACTTGAAAGCATGTCTTCTTGGGTCCGGAGTCCTCTTTCACCCAGGAGCAGTCAGCCTTTGGGGCCTTGGAGAGAGTGGTAGCTGCCACTGCAATAAAGAGTACCTCCCTCTTCGAATCCTCAGTCCCATACAGATGCCCTGCGTGCTTCTTCCGACCATGACACTCCACTGGGACGGCGAGACCGCAAGCTCCAGGATACCCAGCCGGGTCCTCCAGTCTCTTCTGTTACTCCCACTGAGGAGGTTTCTCAGAAGAGGCTTTGTAAGAGGAAGCTCCCACTGAGGAGGTTTCTCGGAAGAGGCTTTGTAAGAGGAAGCATCTGGATTCCACTGAGGAGTCTGTCACTGGAGACACTGACCTCAATAAAGCTGAAGGGTTCCCACAGTCACCTCCTGAGGATGTGTCCTTTGGGGAAATTCTAGAAATACTAAAACAGAGAGGTGGCTGTCAGTCCAGTAACACGTCTACTGAGGAGTTGATGTACCTGGTGGCTTTTGGTTCTCACCCATTTCCTCCTGGCTTACTCTGCCCACCGATAAGCTCATAGATTTGATCTCCTGGCAGGCGTGGGAGACTCCAGACTCCATAGAACCTATTCCCCAGAGACCAAACAAATACAGCTCCATCAGATAAAGCTTTCTGGACCAGGGTGTTTCAGTAGATGCCATGGTCGTGGCAGCAGTGACCAAAAAGGAACTCTGAGTAAGAGTCCTACTATCCATCCCCCTAATAAAGATTCCTGGACAATGGATAGGTCTGGCAAGCATGTTTTCTCTTTAGAGACATTTGCCTTGCGATTGCTGAACTATCTTTCCCAATTTACGAGACTGGAAAGGAATCTGATTAAGGATCTCACAGATACCTGGGAAGGAGCCGTAGCTGAGGGGTTACAACAAAAGGTATCTTCACAGCTAGCAACCCTACATTCTATAGCTAAGTTTTCCATGAGGCGTACTGCTCATACAGCTGAAGGAAAACGGGTAGGGCAGTGGGTTCAGGTATCATTATGAGGAAGCCTGCCTGGTTGCACCTGTGCAACTTTATGGAGACCTTTAAGTCTTCCTTTGTCAACTCCCCGTTTGTTGATGGTTTTCTTTTTAGATGAAAAATTAAAGATACCCTTTCCAGGTGTGAAAGGGAATGTAAAACTGTCTGCCATGGGCATACATTTTTCCACCCCACAAAGACCTTACTCTAAAGGTCAGAGAGGAAAATGTGGTTCAAAAAAATCTGAGTTCATACCAGGACACACGTGGAGATTTTTCCCCCAGGGGCAGAGGGAGACATAATAATAATGGAAGACGCTGCCCTTGCAGCAGAGGAGGCCTGCAGAACCACTGCTCCCAGGAAGCCTTTTTCGTGAGGCCCTCCCAGCGCTCATGAAAGGAGGCCCAATTGTCTACCTCTGGAGGCAGTTGGGAGTTGATTATCCCTGCACTGGAGAGCCTGGCAAACTGTAACTTCTGATTTGTGGATGCAGAGGGTTATATCCAGAGGCTGTCACATTCCCTTCAACCAACCCCTACCCTTATCAACAGAATCCCAGATGTCCCACCCAGTCAAAAAGAGCAAGCCATTATTCACATTCAAAAACTGATAGAAAAGAGTCATCCAAGCAGTCCCCCAGACCAGAAAGAATTTGGAACATACTCAAGGTTCTTTTTGGTTCCATAGAAGACAGGGGACTGGAGACTTATTCTGGATCTCAACAGGCTAAACAAGGCAGCAAGTTCCAAATGGTCATGGTTCAGTCCATTCTTCTGTTTTTGGAAAAGGGTTATTGGATGTGCTCGGTGGATCTTCAGGATGCACACTACGATATAAAGATGGACAAGTGCTCCAGAAGATATCTACATTTCCGGTTGGGACCCAGTCATTTCCATTTCAGAGCCCTGCCCTTTGGTGTAACCACAGCCCCTAAATGTATGGCAGTGGTTGCGGATCACCTGAGACAAGGATTCTGGGTGTTTCCTTATTTGGATGACTGGTCCATCTCCGCCCCGACCAGGCATCTACTGTTAAACACATGAGACTCCATTCTTCACTTTGTGCACAATTGGGGATCACAATAAACTGCCAAAAATCTCATCTGGAACCTGTACAGACCGTGGAGTTCATTGGAGTGGTTTTGGACACTGCTCAGATGTTTGCCAAACTTTCACTGTCAAGAGTATTGACTATCAGACGACAGATTGCTTCAAAATTGAAGGGTAGCTGTACATCATATTCTCCAAGCATTAGGGTCCATGACTGCGCCTATAGTACTAGTCCTGTTAGCCAGATTCCTCATGAGGGTTCTCCAGTGGCTTCTGGCTGTCCAGTGGTCATTTCTTCATCAGTCCATGTCCCACCAAATTCTGATAACCAACATCTGCAAGAGATCCCTCTTATGGTGGATGCACTCAGACCACTTGTTAAAAGGCTGACCATTTGTTTTCCCACAGCTGCAGGCCACAGATGCCTCCCAGATTGGGGGGTCAGTCCAAGGAACCTGGTCTGCAAAAGAGGCGGACTTGCACATCAATGTTCTGGAGGTGAGAGCCGTGATTCTCATATTGCAAGCATTTCAGGCTTCTCTTCCTCTGGCAACAGTTACAGTTCAATCAGACAAAATGTCAGTAGTCTGGTACTTAAACAAGCAAGGGGGAAGCCAAGTCTTACCCTCTTCATCGAGAGGCTCTTGGTCTGTGGCAATAGGCGATGATCTCCAACTGTTTTCACATAGCAACACACATTCCAGGGAAATCCAGAGTGATAGCATTCAAATTGAGCAGGTCCATTCCCGTGCCTCACAAGTGGTCCCTCAATCCAGAGGTAGTGGAGGACATGGTAGATGGGGCCAGCCTTGCTGCAACCTTTTTGCTTCCCCCCCTAAACAACAAATGCAGCAACTACTTTGCCCTGATCCCCCACAGGGGGAGTCACCGAGGGATGCTATTACTCACGATTGCCCCTCCCCCCAGTATACTTTATGGCTTTTCCCCACTTCTCCTAATCTCCAAGTTCATTTAGAAAGCAAGCATGTTGAAGACAACGGTAATCCTCATTGCCCCATTCTGACCTCGTCAGATTTGGTTTCCCTTTCTTCAGCTTCATCTTCAGAATAAACCCTGGATTCTGGAAACCTTTCCAGGGCTACTGTCAAACCTGGCAGGAATGATTCATCCCATCCTCCACAATCTCAAGCTAACAGCTTGGTTTCTCCAGTTACGTTAAAAGCCAGACAGCCTATGCTGTCCTTGTCAGTCAAAAATTCTGTTGTCTTCTTCTAAATTGTCTATACAAAAGCTGTGCCAAAAGTAAATGGAAAAGATTTGTAATTTGGCCTTAGCATTGTGATGTAGCTCCTATTACAGCCCCTGTTCACTTTATCTTGGATTTCTTGGCTCACTTTCTTAATGATAGAGCGTCTGCCTCCATAGTCAGTTTATTTTGCGGCCATTTCAGTTTTCCATGTTGGAGAGGATAATTTGCCCTTGATTTCTTTAAACCTCCTAACAGGGATCCTTCTCCTCCAGGGGACCTCAACTTAGTACTGCATTCTATTGTACAATCGCCCTTTGAAACCACAGCCACCTTTGATATTAAGTTTCTTTCCTGGAAAACTGCTTTTCTAGTAGCAATCACATCGTCAAGGAGAATTTTGGACAACCAAGCCTTATGCTCGCATTCTCCTTATCTAGTTTTTCAGAAAGTCAGGGCCTCAATGCATACCAACCCCTCCTTTTTCCCTAAAGTTGTTTCTAAAACTGATAACAACCAAACTATTCACTTGCCTGACTTCTTTCCTAACTTTAGCAACAAGGGTGAATGTGTTCTACACTTGTTGGATGTACTTAGACAGATGTTCTTTGTGTTTCACTGTTGCAGTCATCACACTTGGGTTGTCTGCCTGCAGGTAGCCCTCAGACCGCCCAAATAGCAGAGTCTTGGGATTTCTGCATCGGATGTGGTCTCTTCTTCCATTTCAGGTCGTCAGGGGTATAAAACAGGCAGCCGACGCCATTACATCAGTCTTTCTTGCCAAGAAGAAGCCTGAAGCAGAAGTAGTTCGTAAGTGTCAGTCGGCCGATACCTGAAATTTTTATTTTTCGAGTTTCAAACCTGAAGTTTTCTAAAGCTATGTACCCCGTTGGGGATTCTTTTTTCTTGCTCTAACCGATGTCAGAAAAAGTTAACAAGTGTCTTGCCTGTGGAAAGCAAATACCTCAGTTTCATTCTTACTGCGTCACCTGTTTAGGCCCAGACCACGACATCCCTCGCTGTCGGTTTTGTGCCTTGATTAATACCCAAACTATTTGTCGTCAGGCTATCTTTGTCACTAAATTTTTTCTCTCTTGTCCTCTGTATTCCAGAATGGCTTCGATAAGCCATCCGACTACCGATCTTCTGAAAAAACGTAAAGACAGAGACAGACAGCATAGGTCCAAAACTGTCGACGACGCTTCTGTTAAGTTAGTCTGCCAGTACTCGGTGAGGTGCCTTTGCAGCCCCTGATGCCTGCTTCTACAGATTTGCAGGTCTCTGCTGAGACACATTCAGAGTCTGGTATGCCGCAACATGCTTCTTCGACTATGGAACCTACAGATGCCTCTACCTTGGATGGGTCTGGAGCCGCTGTGCAGGCATCGGCTTGTGAGGGTTTATTCTGGGTTTACCTTTAGTTGTGCGTATTGCACACAGGTGAACAGCAACTGGGCGAAAGGCAGTTTGCAAGATTTGAAATGCCGAACGATAAAAGGTTGAATGTGCAATGAGCAAATGCACATTGACATTCGCTTATTGCACATTTGACATTGTGGGATGGATTGCACTATAGTGGGGTTCGGGAAATTGTCCCTTTCCCCACTGTAGTGCAATCTTGGAGTTAGAATACTAAAGTAGGGGGGGTGGGAGGTGCAGGGGGGCCTGCCCCCATGCTTTACACTTTTTTTTTTCATTCGACATTAATGTTCGAAAAACAGCAAATCTGCTTTTCGATTTGCTGTTTTTCGAACGTTAAGGACTATTGCCGTTTTCACTTTCGTGGTTACGAGTCGCTCATATGAGCATTTGTATTACTGTGATTCGGCATTACAAAGGTAAACCTGTATTCTGACCTACCGATGTTAGCATTAAACCGGCAACTTCGTTTTTAGCTAAAACTACCGAGTTTCTCAGGCCTAGAGTATGCACTACACCTAGAAAACAGACGACCAAAGCGCATGCTCAAGCTCCCATGCAACATCAACAAATGCTTAAAATGGCTGAAGACCTTATTACCTTAATTAGGGGAAGACAGCCTTCCCCTGTAAAAAGACAAAGAATTGAGTTTCATTCTGATTCTACAGACCAGGAGTCCGATGACTCTGACCCTTCTGATTACCAGGACATACCCTTATCAACTTATGAGGATTCAGATGCAGAGGAATCCATTCCCTCTGCTTCCCCTCCAGAGGATTTTTCTTTTGTTGAAACCTTGCATACTTTGAGAGCATTTCTGCTGGGAATGCCAGGACTATCCTCAGTCCAAAAAGAGACTCAGAGAATTTTTAGAGTTGCCCCAGCACAAGCTTCTAGCTATACCCCCTGTCCTGGATATTGTGGATGTCTACATGGAATCCAGCCATACTCCAGACACCTTACCACCGGCCCCTAGAAAACCTGACAGGTACTACAGAGTACCTGATTCTCACAAATTTCTCTTTAAGGACCCTACTGTGACTCCAGAGACCATTTCCCAGGGACCTAAAGGCATTAAGGGTACTACAACCAAAAGCCCTACCCCTTCAGACAGGGATTCCAGAGTGTTAGACAGATGGGGTAAGAAGGTATATACCTCTGCAATTCTTGCCATCAGGGCATTGAATTGCCAATTTCACATGTTGAAGTACCAGCAACATATTATGGAACTTATTAAACAAAAAATTGTGTTACTTCCATATTGTGCAGAAAGTAAAGATTTACAAGCGTTAATGAACTGTGCAAACCAAGTTAGTAAGCATACTTTGCAGTGTGGTTTTGATGCCCTAGAAGCATCTTGCAGGGCTGCAGTCACAGGGTCTGTACTGAGAAGGCATGCTTGGCTGAAGTAACAAACCTTGCCAGATCATGTCAAATTAAAACTAATAGACACTCCTTTAAATCAGGACCATTTGTTTGATACCAAAGCAGAAGAAGTTCTTAAAAAGATGGAAGAAAAAGCTAAATCTATGCAAACTGTTAAATAATTCTTACAAGTGCAGCCTCCTAGATTCAGTAGGCATTGGCCTTCTAAAAACTGGTCCTTTCCAGCCCCTTCCAGGCCTTCTCAGTCCAAACCCAGGGGGAACATGCCACCCAGACTACAGTCTCAGGGTATGCAGAGATCTAAACAATGGAGTGCTCCCACCTCAAAAACAGGGAGTGGTAAGCCACCACCTTATGGAAAAAGTTCAGAATGACTTATCAATTATCCCTCCCAACCCTGCCCAATTACTTGTGCCCCTAGGAGGAAAACTTGCCCTTCATGCAAAAAACTGGGCATCCATAGCTCAGGAACGATGGGTCATAAACATTGTATCCCAGGGGTACAGATTCTACTTCCATTCACTGCCAACCACAAGTGGGTTTCCAGACCTTCCTCCAAACCAGTGAGCAGAGGCTCAAACGTAGGTGCTTTCCCTGCGCAATATCAGAGCTATTCAACCTCTTCCAGTAGAACAAAGGGGGCAGGGTTTCTACTCCAGACTTTTCCTGGTGCCCAGAAAAGAGGGCTCTTGGCGCGCAATCCTGGATCTATCAATTCTCAACACCTTTCTGGTGTCCCAAAATTCAAGATGCTTACCCTGCAACAGCTTCTCCCTACGCTAGCCAAGGATGCCTGGTTAGTCACTCTAGACTTAAGAGGCTTATCTGCACATCCCCATAAGGGAGTCATGCAGGAAATATCTACGCTTCAGGGTAGGCTCTATGCACTATCAGATGTCCTTCAAGGATGCATCTGCAGTCATCACATATGGGTTGCCCTGCCTCAGGCAGCCCTTCGGTCGCCCGGATTCCAAAGTTTGGGTCTGGCGTCGGCTGATGTCGCCCTTTCCCCGACGTCAGAGCGCCTGGGGTATAAAAGCGTCAGCCGATGCCATCTTCCTCAGTCTTTCTTGCCGCGTGGTGCCCTAAGCAGAAGCAGTTCGCAAGTGCCGGTCAGCCAGCTCCTGTAATTCAGCTAAACCGAAGACTTCAAAAGCTAAGTACCCCGTTGGGGACTCTTTCTTGCCTCAGCCGATGTCAGATAAAATTAATAATTGTTTAACTTGTGGGAAACAAATACCTCATAAGGATTTCCACTCTTACTGCGTACCTTGCCTAGGCCCAGACCATGACGTCGCGGCCTGTTCCGCCTGTGCTTCCTTCAACCGACGTACTCTTAGACGTCGGGCGGAGTTCGCAGTGGAATTTTTTGGGGCTAGTTTTGCTTACAATATGCCATCGGAGACTCCGACTTTACATTTAATAAAAAAACGGAAGGACAAGGACTGACACACGCGGGCCGTGGTTTCTGCTGAAACCACGGCCAGGCCTACCGCAAGTGTCTCTGTCTCGGCCTCGGCTGAAACAGAGTCCTTGGTACTTGCGTCCACCAAAACCGTACAACCGACAACCTCAGCCCCGGAGGCCACTTCTGTATCAGTTATTGAATCTCCATTAGAATCTGGTGTCCAGGAACCTTCCGACACCATTCCCTTAGACGAAACTACTCCAGCACGTGGTGCAGCCAGGCCTCCTGCATCCATGTCTATTAAGGCATTCACCAGGGCTAAAGCTGCTAAACACTCAAAATCTGTGCCTCCCAGGGTTATCTCTCAGGGACCCACTACAGGTTCTCAGATCCTTAGTCTAGCAGAGGACCTTATTTCATTAATTAGGGGCTCACAGCCTCATCCGGACAGGGGCTCTCAACCTCCTACAGAAAAAAGGCCCAGGGTTGAGTCCTCTGATCCCCACTCCTCAGATGAGGCCTCTGATGGCTCTGCTCTCTCGGACTACCAGGAGGAGGCTTTTTCGGCCTACGAGGATTCTGATGCAGAGGAATCTATTCCTTCGGCCTCCCCTCCTGAAGAGCTGTCCTTTGGTGAAACTCTGCACACTATGAGGGAGCATTTCCAATGGCAGGGCCAGGAATTCTCTGATTCCAGGAAGAGATTAAGGACCTTCTTGCATTTGCCTCAGCATAGACCTTTGGCTATTCCCCCTGTTTTGAATGTCATTGATGATGTGTATGAGTCTAGCACAACCCCTGACACTCTCCCTCCAGCTCCTGCCAAACCCAATAGGTATTACAGGGTCCCGGAATCACTTTTCCTTTACAAGGCCCACTCTGCTGATCCAGAAACTATTTCCCAGGGGCCTAAAGGGGTTGCAGCTGTCACTACAAAGAATCCCCTCCCCTCTGAAAGGGAGTCCAGGGCTTTAGAGCGATGGGGTAAAAAAGTGTATACTTCTGCTACCCTTTCTATGAGGGCTTTAAATTGTCAATTTCATATGATACAGTACCAAGAGTATTTTTTAGATGAATTGCATAAAAAACTGTCTTCACCTGAACCCCTAGATCGCAAATCACTTCAGGATCTGGTACATAATTCTCAACAGGTTAGCAACCAT